>NC_139711.1:35811793-35856793 GCF_964188405.1 Protomyctophum parallelum | reverse complement strand
CCTTTTTGGCTCTTTTATTTTCCCTTCTCTCGCAATTTTTCACCCTCCGAAAGCCTTTGTCTCCTTTCATGCACCTCAGCTTCCTTTATGCTTCTGTGGCACACGGATCAGTCGGGCACCTAATAGGCTAATTAGGTGAATAGAACAGTGGTCTGCCAACACAAAGGAAATGTCAAGCTCACAAGCTGTAATTTGACTTCCTGGACTGGAGGTTAAAGGCCGCTGGTAGATTTACTGAAGCGACGGGAACCTGTCCCCAAGCACCTCCCCGTCCCCACCTCCCAGACCGTCCCCTCTCACCTTTATTTAAATGTCACTCAGCAACCATTAGCGTATAGCTCCGCTGGTACCTGATGAGAGGTAGGGACTCTTTTATGTGACGGACCAAAGGCTTCGTCTTCCTGAAGGCTCTCAGGTGTTAATGGACTGAGTCGCCTTCTTCTTGCCGACACTGCAGCACTCGAGTGGGATTGTGCTCCTGAATGTTCAAACAACGCTCAGGTGCACCGTGCTCAACTAACAGTTCTCTCCTGTGGCCTTCTGGGAAATAAGACTTCTCTGTCCTTACCCCAATGAACACATATTTGCTTATTGAATTGAATAAGTAATACTTTTGTATTGTTTGTTGATTGCATATTGGATAATACAAATATAGAGCCAGTCGGCAGGGTACATCATAGCAGACCTAAATTTACCCTTCAAGTTCTTGTTTATCCCCAAAATTACTGCTATTGCAGCTTTTGTAGCAATTAACATTTGTAGAAATATTGGGTCTTTTAAATGTCAATTAAAAAATATGATGTGTATTTGTCTATTTGGCCCTTCATTTGTGAAATAAATGCAAATATAGCCTAACATCATATATAAAATATAATATATTACATTATTCAATATATTACTGTTCAAGTTACCAATACAATTACCCTCAGAATTACGTGACAGATGAGTCAATGAGAGCATAAGAAATCTCTTATTTAAATTATGTATAAAATTATAGCATCCATTGAAATTTTGGCTTCCTTGGTTTGACTTATACTTCTGCACAAATCAGAATATCTAGGAGGCCAAAGAAATAGACTTGATTTTTATTTCCATTTGACATGCAGACACACAAAAGTTAAATCAAGGTTTCAAAGAACAAATGTTTCCTACCAGACTATAAAATAAGAAGGAAAGAAAATATGTAGCCTATATCCTATTTAGCTCTGGTCCATAGCTCTAATGCGTTGCATTTAGAGATATGTTACTCTCAACTTCCGCCACTCGCATGAATTGCCTCATAGAGATTGCCTCATAGAGAATATTTTTCCTCCGGTGAAAGAAAATCTCTTTCTGGCCAAAAAGTACAGTTTATACGTGTGTTGCGGGGCTCAGAGTGCGTCCACTAAGGAAAGTAGGCTTTCTAATGACACAACTTGCCTTTGTTTTGGTGAGTAGCAAAAACTTTATTTTTATTTACGCTAAATAGGAGAGAGGCTGGTCTGCATTCATGTGAGCGGCGGAAGTTGAGAGCTCTAAATGAAACGCATTAGAGCTATGGACCAGAGCTATATCCTATTGTAAACTGGGAAAGCAATTTGACCTAAAATGTCTTTTTGCAAAGTATGAAGTTGGCACTTCATAATATATAAATTTCAGTCAACCTGGACCTTAACCAATACGTTCTTGGAATGGGAAATAGCGTTTTTGGGGACTGACAACAGAAGAAGCACCGCCAACCCATATTGCTGCCACTACAAAGTTCTGGAGGTATGATGGCAAGCAGAACTACTGTGAAATCTGTGAAATCTTTCATATTTTATTGGCTGGAATTGGCTGAAGGTTTTGGTATGCCTCCGAGTGCCAGAATGCATTATCAACAAAATACGGCTGGTTTTCTCAGCAGCAACAATGCTAGAATGTCAAGATAAACTTTAGTTTTTGCAAATACATTGATACTTTCACACAAAGATTACAGTAGAATTGGTTAATAAGACGGAAGAAATCTCATTTCATGGGGTATTTAAGCTAAAGACAATTGATCTGCTGTAGTCAGTGGTGTCCACAGTAACGGTCTCAGGGGAATCCTTCCACCAGACACACTCTAATCAGACTTCAATCGAGCTGACCGCCTCTGTAAACTCAACTACTAGCAGGTGAATGATCCGAGGCAGAGAGGTATTGACTGCGAGTTACTGGACACCATTGAACGCACTAGAAAGCACTGGTCTGTCAGTACTGGTGATATAATTAATGTTTTATTTAATTTTATTATTATTATCATTATTTATTTTTTCAGGATTTCTGCTTTAGAGACATGGAGAAAGAGTGAGGATGCCCCTGGCAGGTGAGCCAGTACAGTACAGTACAGTACAGGGGCCACCCCGTTACCTATATGCATTTTTAGGAGGAAAGAAGATGATATCATATTCCAGGGAGGCACAAGTCCGATCAACACAATGTTTACTTAAAAAAGATTGTGGCAGTCCACACTGTGTCGTAGCCATAGCAACAAGGCACACCACCACCACCACACCGGACATAATTCAGCGACTGTTCAACAAATAACCCCGTGCCGTTTAACTCGACTTGACTTTAAATCCATTCTCCGCGAGCTGGCGTAGGTGAGTTAGCACGAGGTTATTTTCTGAGACGAGTGTGTTCTACTGCACTCCCAGATGAGTCATTGCCATTCTGGCCTTATATCCTTCCTTTAACTAAGAGTCCAGCTGTGTGGATCGACCGGTACCAGGAAACACGGGTCAGCACAGTTCAGATGAATCCACCCACTCCACTGCTCGCTCTGCCAGACAGATAAAGGCACGTGTTTAACATCTAGCATCAAAGCAAAGGTTCATGATGAAAGATTGCATACATTTCTTACTCCCACATTTCAGTGTCTAATTTTCATGGAGATTTCTTTTGTAGGGGTCAAAGATTTGTCTATGCATTATATGTATAATTTTATAATTAGCATCAAAGTAAACTTTAACATAAATGCGCAAAAAATACACGCACATGCGCACACGCTCGCACACACACACACACACTACAAGTTCCACAAACAACACCTCTGGAATGTAATCATGTATAAATGTCAATAAATGATGGGAAAGGGAGAAAGTGTGTGTGTGCGCGAGTGTGTGCATATAAGTGTGAGAGAGAAAGCCAACACTGTGCTGCCTGTCATTAACAGGATGAATAATTCATCTCCTTGTTGGGAGTTAATAACTGTGGAGTGTCTGGGGATGAGGTCAGAGAGTTGTTTGTTCTGTGATAAGCTGACGAAGCCTGTTATCTCAGCAACCAGGGCTAAATTAGCCTGTTTTCCTCCACTGATTCAAATCTCCCTGGCTGTCATCTCTTCAGCCCTGTCAAATGACCACATGCACTCCTGCACCCATGATGGCTCTTCAGGAAAGCTCCTTGTTACTGTTATGATCAGGACACGGTGCAATGATATTTTGGCTGGTGTGTGGTGTGTCCATTCGAAGGAATAGATTTAGGTAGGCCCTCGTTTGGATGCACTGCAGTCTCTCTCTGTATAGGCTATTGAGCAATGTGCAATTAGCACATGACATCTGTCCTAGAAATCAACTGAGTATCTTCGTGACTGATGAGCGATTGTGAAACTTGTTCTGACCACGTCTTGTTTACATTTCATTCACCCTAGAATGACGTGTAGGTGGGAGTTCCAAAACTAGACATTGGCCTGTTTGCTCGGTATTCATATGTACCTATGCTTGAAACTCTGGTGTGTGTGTGTGTGTGTGTGTGTGTGTGTGTGTGTGTGTGTGCGTGTGTGTGTGTGTGTGTGTGTGTGTGTGTGTGTGTATTAAGGCTGTACCCTAGCCCTGTTTTTAGGACTCGAACATTTGCAGGAATTTCCGAGCGAACATCCGAACCATTTGGTTAATTGGTTCTAATTAATTAATTTATCCGAGTGCTTTTAACCAGGCTGCAATTCATAAATAGATCCTCCGGGGCGACGTTGCATAGACTATCAGTGAAATAATGGTTAAGTTCATCAGGGGTTGGTGAGGGTTGCTACCGGGTTGGCCGACCGGGAAGGTGTGCATTTTGAGTGTGGATACAACCGTCTTTACTTTTAATACACTATAATGACAACACGAGATAGGCCTATCCTTGAACATGATGAGAGCGCAGCGTGCCTCCCCCTCTCTCTCTCTGCGCTGTGGACCCCATCGTCCAAGGGTGTGTGTGTGTGTGTGTGGGGGGGGGTATCTTAGAAACACTGAATGATCTGTCCCAATGGTTGTGTGCTCGTATCATGAGCCAATGGCTGCAGCTCTGAGCTTCCCAGACCCAGGTTCACAAATCACATCTCATCAACTCACACATGCCGTAAGTGAACTGACACTTGAGCGGTGAGCGCTCTTCTCCTTCTCGTGAAGAAAGCAGGACAGAGTTGTCATCCCGCCGTCATTCATAGGCTACTGTATTTATTCGGTCGGCCGACCCGACATTAAAATACGGAACAACGTGCGTCCCGTATCAGTTCATTACGGGGCTCGTGACAGGCTGCAGACACTTGAGAGTTTGGACTAGCCGATAGCGCCGCTGCTCCTTCAGTTTCGTTGTTTACAAAATAACGTTTATTTTTTATTATTGGGATTTGATCATTGATGCAAATTCTAAACATATGGATGCAGCTGCAGAAGTTGTGTTGCTTAAAGGAATGCATAGTTGCGTTCTCGCCTCGACACGTCGATTGGCCAAATATGAGTCGTTTGGCATCCCTAAAATTAATGTGCACAGGGGATTTTGGAGAGGGACAGCACAACAAGGAGATAGACATAACTTCTGACAGGAATGCACTAGAAACTTACTTTTTTTGACATGCTCATATCACATTCTCGCCGAGATATATTTTCGAGTTAATACAAAAAAAATATATATTTATTTTTATAAAAAACATTAAAAAAAATAAACGAATGGTTCAAACTCATTAATTAAGATTCGAGTGCCAACCCTAACGAGCGAACATTCGAACCTTGAATGTTTGGGGACAGCCTTAGTGTGTATGTGTATGTGTATGTATGTGTGTGTGTGTGTGTGTGTGTGTGTGTGTGTGTGTGTGTGTGTGTGTGTGTGTGTGTATGTGTATGTGTGTATGTGTGTGTGTGTGTGTGTGTGTGTGTGTGTGTGTGTGTGTGTGTGTGTGTGTGTGTGTGAGTGTGTGAGTGTGTGAGTGTGTGAGTGAGTGAGTGAGTGTGTGTGTGTGTGTGTGTGTGTGTGTGTGTGTGTGTGTGTGTGTGTGTGTGTGTGTGTGTGTGTGTGTGTGTGCGTGCGTGCGTGCATAAGACAGAGGATGTACCTATATATAGTCACAGGTCACACAAGAGCACACGTCCCACTTCCGTACGGTCAATAAAGAGTCTGTTTTTCCCCCCACAAAGTAAAAAACAATGCTAATGGTTCAAAACACACCACCAGCTCAGTTCTCCCCCTGAAACGTGGGCATGTTTGTGGGCTTCCTTCTTAGAGGCAGCACTGAGGTGAACAGCCTCATTAGTGAAGGATTAGCTCTCCTTACCAACAGGATGTGGCTTGGCTGGCGCTCATGACTGCATCACTGTCAGAACAGTTAAGATTGGAGCTCTGCAAAATGGACAACATAACCTATCTCCACATAGACCATAAGTCTATGTGGAGACACCCATGCTTTTTTCTGGTGACTGATATTGTCCTTCTAATTAATCAAATACGTCAGGGGCCGTGTTTGTTTGTTTTTTTCATTTACACTTTTCATTTATTTATTTTTATTCTTTTTGGGGGGGGAAATAATGAAGAGTCTCTCTGGATGAGACTAAAAATCTAAAATAATTATTAAAAATAAATGAAAACAATAAATGAAAAACCACCTCACGTATTAAGGACAATATCGGTCACCAGGGGAAACATAATGTGTGTTTTCGATTAATCTAACATGGTTAAAATGAAGTTTGAAGTTACAATGGGTTTGTATAGGATCATCATTTTTGCGACAGTGGCAACGAAAAACGTCAGGCAGAGCCCGGATTCATTAGGGTTGGGATTCGGAACCGGGTCCATTTCAGACCCGGTTCCGACATTGTGGATCCGCTGTGTCTGTGCATGCATTCATGCAGAGCCAAGTAACTGGGGTGACGTCACCCTACCTACATGAGTGAGTAGACTCGTGTAGGCGTATTGATTTTGAGATGTTTCCTCAATGTGGACATGCAACTGGTGCAAGTTGCAACAACCTTTGCAGGAAACTATGGCATCGCATTTATTGCACTTTGCGATGAGTGAGTGAGTGGAGCGGATACCACTGTTCTGTGCAAAGTGCAATAAATGCATTGCCATAGTTTCCTGCAAAGGTTGTTGCAACTTGCACCAGTTGCACGTCCACATTGAGGAAACATCTCAAAATCAATACGCGAGAGTCACGAGATTAATCTAGACACATCGTATTTGAGAGCCTGCGGAAAGCCATGCCCGCACTCCCTGCAGTTCCACCACAGCCGGCGGGGGACGAGGATGATGCAAGGCTGGTTCACTTTCCCCAGGCTAGTAATGTTAGAAAATAAAAACTACTAACTTCTAAGTTCTACAGAGCTTTTTATTAGGCTTATTGTACAACTGTTGCTAATGGTGTTAATTTAGAACGCCAATGACTCGACGTCTTTCTGTCTGAATCACTTTAATTATAGAGCGTCGCCCCCTTTCAGAACGACGAGTGGCCCAGGAAATGATTCTCCATTAATTTTCTCCATAGGCTTTTCAAAAAGTATTTATATAAAGACGGTTATGCCACGGACAAAGCCAACTCGGATCGTGACAAATCATGACAACAAACAATTGTGCCGATCAAATAATTTGTAAGAAGAAAAACAAAACAAATAGTGTTGTATCCTGCCTTTATTTTCTTCTTTCAAATTATTTGATTGATTTCTTCTGTTGCCTTGTAGAGAATAATACATATCTGGTCATAACACTGACGAAGGCCACACAGGCCGAAACGCGTTCGTTATCAACGCCAGAGGTAAATAAATTCATATGAAAAGGACAAACAATGATTTCTGGCATTTTCTTCATTTCAACTTGTATATTTGAGCCTTGCACCGTAAGGACTTTATTCTAACGTGGAGTGCTGCGGGTTGTTCACTTCGGCATTACTTTCTTACTCAAATAATACATATCTGAATATGACCTCAGGAAAGACTTACAAACACTCACAAAGAGATAGAGGTTAAGTTTATTTACTTATTTCTGGCTTGTGTATGAAGTGAATTTAGATGTGAGTTTATGTCTGTATTGCTGAGAAAATAATTGCGCATGCCAAAATAGGTTTGAAACTGTGTAGACAATGGAGGCTTCAAAATATCTTCAGGAAGAAGTAAAACATGCATCATCAGGGGCAGTTAAATATAATGAGTCTGTCTGTCTGTGAATTAACAAAACATTTTCATGTTTTTTTATGACTCAATGTTTATTACTCAATGGCTCAATGTTTATTAATGTAATTGGCTAGATGATATAATGCAACACAAATATCAGAGAGTATAGACCTAGACAATCACAGGAATATAAATTGAAAGTTCATTTAGCAAGCTATATTTTTGTTTATTGATTACTTAGCCTAACTAGCATCGCCTCTTATACTGCAATGTACTGCATATGCATTCTGCTGCATAAAGCCTTGCCCTTGTACACAAAGGAGACTGAAACATACACTGAGCATATGGAATACAGGTCAAGTAGGTGCACGTCATTAACCCATTTAGGCCTGACGACATTTTATGTCAGTTGTGCTCAACCTTTTTCATGTCAAGGACCCCCAGAATTATCTCTATTGGGCCACGGACCCCCATCTCAAAATATGTAGTTCCAGGGACCCCCCAGAAGCAAATATTTTAGTTAAAATTTTTCGCTCTGAAATATATATTCAATGATTTGCGCCACATTTTAACAATAAAAAAAAAATAGCAGACCTACAAGCTCGTAGCGCGCCACTCGGTGGCGCACTATGAGCTTGTAGATCTGCTATTTTTCAATAGCTAAATTATAACATAATGTTTAAAACACCAAAAGGGATTAACATGCATGTGAACATGCACGCTAACGTACTACATCATTATCAAAGCTAAATTACGCTTCAACATATTGTTTATGCCCAAAAGGACTGGCTATATCAATCAACAGGTTTTTATCAATCGAAGAACGTAAGTAAGCCTTGCCAACTGCTAAGCCATGAGGCAGGAGCTTATCTCCTGTTTCTGTAGCGTGAGGCAGCTTGATGTACAAGTACACCCCCTGGACATGACGCTAGTATGTCGCAGGGACTTACCCCCAATCCAACCCTTGATGCTGAGTGCCAGACAGGGAGGCACTGGTTCCCATTTTTAGTGTCTTTGGTATCACCCGACCAGGGGTCGAGCCCCTGACCTCCCAGTCTCAGGGCGGACACTCTGACCACAAGGTCACTGAGCTGGATTAAAAACATACTGGTAGAATAAATGTACGGTATAGGCCTATGTTTTGGAAAATGGTCTGAAATAATGCAAACAAAGTATACATGATTTGAAATGTGCACAGTAGGCCTATGGAAGTTAATGGGATTGTTGTCTTTTGTATAATTGTTATTAAAAATGTTTATTATATATATACCCCCCCTCAAATTAACTTTGTGAACTTGAATCACGTTTTCATTCTTTAATCGAAGTTTGAATGATTAGTTATGGATAAACCACAAACGAAAATATAAATTACTCCATAAAAGTTATTAAAACATTATAAAATATTATATATATAAAAAGGAAAAAAATAAATGTGATGCATTCAAATAAAACAAGCACAAGCACAGCACTCGTGTTTACTCCAATCGCAGAATAAATCCCTACCTTATTTTGGTATGTGTGTGGTGTTTGGCCAACAAACCACACCTGAGCTCGACCGCCTACTACATGTCCCGCTTTAGTCCTGCAGGTGGCGATAAAAGCATGAGAGAGCTGCGTCTCTGCCGAGGAGAAGGAAGGAGCCTCTCAGCTCGGCTCCTTCTCTCACTATCAGAGCAGTTGCGGACTTGCGGAGAGAGAGAGAGAGAGAGCGCAAACCTGGTAGTGTGACAAGAACATACATTTTCCAGATAAAGCAGTTGAATTACCTGGCTATGTATCCATCATCAACAACTGTGTCTTCTAGACATGCTATGCTATTAAAGGAGAGAGAGTGAGTGTGAGAAAAATAAACTTGGGCTTTTCTAAGCATTTAATTGCAATGTTACACTTAGGTGAGATACCCACTCACCCTACCATGACCCCTCTCCATCCCCCCCCCCCCCCCACACACACACACACACAAACAAACACACACACACACACACACACACACACACACACACACACACACACACACACACACACACACACACACTAGTTTATAAAACTAAGTTGTGATTGCTGTCTTTTTGTGAAATTACACTATTATAAGAATTCATTCTTATATGATATGTATATGTAAACAGCACTTTTGCTATCTGTGTGTGACCACATTCTTATTTGGTCTGGTGTGTGGACCTGTCCTGGTGTGCGTCTAAATGTATGTAAACAGTAGCCTAACAAAAAAAATCCACATGCAGAGCCATAGCTGTGTTGCCTATTCGCTCCGCCCACTTGTTATAGTCTATCTATTCTATGGGCTGTAGGACTGTATACAGGGGGAGGGAGGGAGGAGGGAGAAACCGAGCGAAACTGTGAGAGGGAGGTTGAGAGAGGCTTGGAGGGTGAGAGGAAGGGAGAGAGAGGCGAGCGCAATCGTTTGGAATCACTCTCATGCACACACAGTCACACACATGCACACACCATACATACAGCCGCATGAAGTGAGCCGTGGAGCGGACCCGAGGCAGACAGAGTTTGTTGCAACCAAGACTGCTGAGAGGGTGGCTGTCAGGGGACCAAATCGCTGGCAACTATAAATGGACATAGGTTCTATGTTGGTGATTTTACCCGTTATCGCCTACACATTCTACTCGTGAATCTTCTGCCGGAGGATGGGGATGCTGTCATTTTCAGCGCGGTTGATGGTAGTGGAGAATCAGCCTATAGACATAATGCTGTGAGAGAGAGACCCGGTCCGGACGGGAGTCCCAGTCCACTGGGTCCTTGCCATAGCCGCGGCGAGAGAGGACAGTCCTTTAATGCCGCTGCTCTGATCAACGAAATATTTAAACTTGACTAACCCTAAGAAAAAAAGAATATTCAGCTTATTGAAATCCCAACATGCAGCGCCGTGGGATTTGAAGGAATAATTATCACTGGCTGTTCAAGTGGATTGTTTCATTTGCCTTGCGGGGACGAGAGCGCTTTTATTTTTTCATTGTGGATTTTTAATTGTGGGCCGTTTATTGGAAAGGCTGAAGTGGATTCGTTTGGGAGCGGAGAGAGATCGAAGCTTGTGGCCCAGTTGGAGCGTTCGGAGCTGGGATACTGAGCCGTTATCACCCATTTAAGGTACAAAACTTCCATGTCACGACTCGCGGCGCACAGCCTTGTTCCTTTATGACCCGGCGCGCACAGACGTGGCTCAAATGTGATAGGATATGGATATCAAATGGGCTTTGATGAAATTGCTATATAATATCTGCTTTTGCGCCTTTAATTTCAGCCACCCTGCACAAGCCAGGCACTGGTTGCTTAATTTTCAAATCAAACCAGTCTCTTGGGTATCAACGTTTTACGCACAGGACTAAGCGTACAAAATGCGTGCAAAAATAGAATTTGACTGTTCTATTGTAGACTGCCTTAAACACAATCGATGGGAATATACCTGTAAAAGCAATACAAGTATCCCGGGCGGTCGGCGGTCGCGATGGGATAAACACTTGTTGGCGATAGCTAGGGCTACCATAAGGTGTGTGCGCCCGTTTCTATTCAGCCCATGATCTTTGCACTGATGGCTACCGATGTTAGATGTTTTGCCTTACACCATCGGTATTGATTTCTGAATGAGGGACGGAGCACTTACCCTGTCCACCCTCGGAATTACCTTACCATATCTGTCATAAATTACACCGCTTTCCCCCGCGGCAGGCAGCTCCCGGTCTCGGTCAATGCGCGTTTCCCCCACTCCAAATTGCCTATAGCATGTCTCGCTTTATGGGTTTTAAGGAGTGTGTGTGCAGTGCCAGTCCATATATTGAGGCATGATGAAAGGACACTACAATTTATTCGTTTGAATGTGAATTTAGGCTGTGGGCTTTTCAATTTCATCAACGATAATGTGCCATACAGAGACGTCAGGCATAAATGATCGCTCATTTGACGCACACTTAAAGCAACAATACAATAATCTATACAAACATCTCAATCAGTCAAATAAATAAATAAAACATCATTGGCTGCAATGTGCAATGAACATATATGTCCCGAGGATATGTCGGCACCTGTGGCTGTCTTTCAATCAAAACCTTCATTTAGCCTTTCACATTTTTTTTTGTCAAATACGATGGTTGGTATTTGAACAGTTGTGAGAGGTAAGTAGGTTAAAACGGTGTTTGACAGTCTATAGTGGCTATAGTGTCGTCGTGATGTCTGTGATCGGTGCGGTCGTGTTGTCAACTTGTCACTCTTGTCACAGGGAATTCCGGTTTTACTGGTCTCACCCGTTCTGGTTGTCTCTGGTTGCAGAAAACCTGCTATTCAGGATGAGGAGAGAGAGGACGAGGAAGGGAGCTCAGCGGGGTATTTATATTCAAAGAGCGTCTACTCTCCCCGTGTTCCGATAGTAAGAGAGGATATCGTAAAGCCATTAGCTCACTGAAAGTAGGCTATACGGGGTACAGTGCGTCGACCCATGTCGGACCCCGGTCATCCGTCTTTCGGGGTTCTCTTTAAAAGGGGTGGGGGAAAACTATAGGCTATTTGGCTATAATTTCTTGTCTATGCGACATAAAAAAAAGAAGGAAAAAAAAGTGCGATTATGCATTAACATGTTTGCTCATTTAACAAACATGTCATAACTGCCACTGCACTGTAGCTCACAAATTCATTTACCTGGTGATCATTCAGTAAAATAAGAGATCACCTGTAAAATCATCACAGGGTATAAAACTATAGGATGGGCTATTAACGTTTTCTTTTTACGTCTAAATGATATTATTATATGTTATTATAAGCTTTGGAGAGATTTTCTCAAATCAAATTTGGCCCAATCAAAAGCAGGTGCGTTTTCTCCGCCCCACAACATCACATGCCCAATCAATCAGCCAAGCGGCCATCAAACCGAAGGAATAAAGTCTGGGTGAGTTGTGTACATCTAGCCTAATATAACTGCCGGCAACTCTTGTCATGTGAGATAAAATACTAACGTTTAGTGGGGGGGAAACAGCCGTGTCTGTGGTTCAGTTAGGCTCGTATTTGAACGACCCAGACTAGAGGCTACAGGTGTATGTAGTGATTGTTTATTTCACAACACTGCCTTCCTCAGACTGTCTCAAACGGCATTTTGCCGGGTCTGGCTTCATTAGAAAGCATATCCGTTCAATTTGACCACATAAAACTAAACGTTCACGGTCAGCTGTCGGCGTTACAGTGCGGATTATACCCAGGGAAATTGACAACGTTAAAGCAGATAACTTATTGGCAATGTTTGGATGTTCTGCACGTTTCTGCGTAAAATTGTGCATCTGAGGTAGCGGTGTCGTTAATACTGTCATTTAAATTGTGGAAGTGGTTGAAATGGCTTTTTTGTACGATTGAAGTTATCAAGCTCTTATGCACTGCCGGTTCTCTGAGGGGGGCGGGGGTGTCGATTGTTGTCGTTTCAAGGCCTGATTTGACTTTAAGTTCAGCCATGGCGACAGGCAGGGTATGGAATGTCGCTTTAATTTGATGCATTGTGACCGCCTGAACATTCAGAAGCCACAGAGAGTAAAGGATTTCATTGCATTATTCAGCCTCTGTGTCACAGGCTCATTTCATGTAGGCCTATTCATTCCCGAACAGACATGCCATCCCTTTTTACACCCACGCATTGTTATTTTTTATTTAATAGGAAATGCATGCAGGCATCTATTGGATCACTATGATTAGTACTACTAGCCTCTGTTGCAGAGCAGCGGGGAGAATCAAATAGCCTACAACTGGTTGCTGCATAAGTTTGTCATCATCATCCAATGCAGTGGCTTCTCACTCTTATGGGAGCAAACGGGGATATACCCAAGCAAAGGGTTATAAAGAGTTCAATAAATGCCAATAAAAGGCAGAACAAGAAGGAGCAAGCATTACTCAGCAAAATATCACCTACACAAGCTACAGGCCAGAGGTAAAACCGAGGTTTGACAATTGATTCACAGCAACATCTGTAATAAATCTGCTTTGAAGTGGATTTATTATTAGGACATGACGCCTGATAGATAAAGGGCTCATCTTTTAATACAGACGGCAAGCAAGTCCCATCTGTCATCCGGCGTGTGTTAGTGTGTGCCGGGGTAATCCCTATTTGTCATCATTGGATATTATGCTCAATAAAAGGCAAGGGCCTGTATAGTTTACTGTAAAGTACAGCATTTTGGTTGGAGCACTATCACTGGGACCCTGTTCATGTCGGTATGCTTCGGATAGATGGAACTCTGTGCTCCATCTCGACATTATAGGGTTTTGAAGGAAAGTGGTGGAGTGCAACTTCTCCACCTACTGGTGGCGTGGTTGATTTGACCATATCGGAGTGGGTGAGGATGCGAGCTGGGCTACTTGGTATCGCTGCTGTGTGATTGCTGTGTTTTTCACCCACATGGCATAAAGAAGGATCTCATATTTCCCCAATAACACACCCACTACCACCAGACACAGTGACACAGTTCCTCTTATTTCCCTGACAAATGTCTGCACAGATGCTTGTCGTAACAACGCATGGGAACTGCTGTATGTTATTACAACAATACTATAGATATAGCCTGTCTTCTGTCGACATATCTACTACTAATCTACCCGCTCAGTAACTGAATAATCTGAGCAGTGGTCAGTATGTCACTCAGTCAGCAAACGAAACTGAACTGAAGACGATAATTTAACCACTAACTCTGATGTCCCTATTTTAGGCATGTCAGTATACCGGTAGGCAAAATGTTTTTTTTTTTTGTAATTTTGAAATGCTCCACGTTGTGAGCTTGCAGATCAGTTATTTAAAAAAAAATAACAGGGTTTATTCTCCGAGTTGATAATATACTCGATTTTACTGTGTAGAATCGCCTCACATCACTTAACTGTCTGACTACTTTTTACTCTAGCATGTGATTGGCAGCTTACTATTCCCTGTGACCAGCATAATGGCCCCTTCCTCTTCACTGTCTTGTGTTGAGGTACGTGAGGGACAGATAATCCATGCAGTGTGACCTCATATCCAGAAGATGGGATTGGCTGCTGTATTATTAAGACGCAAGACGCGTTGGTCAGTTGCACTTCGGCTGCGGGTAAAACCCTGTGCTATTTTAGATATTTGCTGTGTAATTTTGACACGCCATGTCATAAATGCCTGGGTGGTTAGTAGATTACCGGTTATGTTAGGTGCCAGAGTGATTGAGCACTTTATGGATTGAGAGACTTCCCTCTGCTGGATCTGGTCTCATGTTCTGTCATTGCGAGCATATTTGTCTCATGTCCTCGAGTGAGATGCTGAACTGGTCTCTGCTCTGTTGTCGTGTTGCTCTGGGTTAGATGTATTAGTATGTATTAAGGTGCACCCTCATCATGTTGACTCCAGAGAAAGATGCCATGGTCATTTTGTACTATGGCTTGGCCCTTGCCGTGTTACTGCTGGGCTTTTGTGTCAGATTCTCCCCACCCCTACGCACACACACACACACACACACACACACTATCACACACACACACACACACACACACACAGGATATATACAGAGAGACACAGTATCTGTCTCAACACATGCTCGGCAGCACACGAAGGCACATGACACATACACATGCATGTTCTGGCTCCTTCAACATGGCCGTGTTTGTGTGTCCTGCGAGTGACTAGTTCTCCTACCAGTTGCCGTGCGCTCCCCGCGCCCACCCGCCTCCCCTTTCTCAGCGCGAGCGGAGAGAAGAAAATTAATCCGCAGCATTGCTGCCAGGCAATCTGGCAACGCTGAAGCGGCACAACAACTTCCAAGCGCTAAATAATATTGATGATGATAATAATAATAATATAGATATAAGTCCAGTGCTGGTTGATGTGTTTGTAAAGCGTTATACTATTAGTATATAGCGCCAGCGCCAAAGTCCTGACACAACTGCTCATCCCCAGGTTCACGGAAGTGTTTTCTCTATGGAGAATAACATGGGGTCATCTTAAATCGTCTCATATAAGAATTGTGGTCCAAAAATAAACAAACCGTCTCTGCAAGGTGTCTCTGGGTCGTTTACGATAGTCAGTCATTCATATTTGATTCAGTCTGTCCTGTGGTCGCGGCAAGAGGAGACGGGTGGGCGCGGGGGAGCCCGCGGCAACTGGCACGGGAATTAGTCACTTGCGCGTGTCCCTGGCTGGCAGACCGTCACCAGCAACAGTTTGCTTTTTTGTGTGTGGGGGGTTGGGGGGTAGTAATCTGGCCCAAACAATTGCTCTGAATGAAATCATTAAAATAATCCCCTTTGTGCAGTGGGGCTAGGAGACCACCCATCCTGCACGCAGCCATGGACAAGAGCACCCAGAGCACTAGACACACGCACACGCACACACACACACACACCCCCAGTCGAGGGGCGGCGGTGGCTCAGGGGTAGAGTGCCTGGATGGCAACCGTAAGGTTGCCAGTTCGAACCCGGGCTCCCCCAGAGTTACTGTCGAAGTGTCCTTGAGCAAGACACTGAACCCCTAATTGCTCCTGATGTGCTAGTTGGTGCCTTGCATGGTTTCCGCTGCCATCGGTGTATGAATGTGTGTGTGAATGGGTAAATGTAATGCACAATCTCTGTAAAGCGCCTTGGATAAAGGCGCTATATAAATGCACCATTTACCCAGTGGTTGGATTGACGGGAAATGGAGAATAGAACTGATTGTCCCTGACAAAAGGGCTGGCAGGACTTTGGCTGGCCAGGGGTTGGCGACTGTCTGGTTCTGTAACCTGCTCACCTCCATTCTTCTTCTTAATCCTCCCCTCTCCTTGAGTCTCTATAACCTTAACCTATAAAGCCAGCAGTCATGACTACATTTTTGGCTTTGGAAATGAAGAGCTCTACTTGAATGTATATTCTCTGTGCACGCAAACACATTTTACTCTTGCCCAATTGTATCTGAGCAATGTGCAATTTTAGGAGAGTGGCATAGAGTGCCACTCTCACATATGGTGTCCGCTGTTATTTTTAGCAGATTAAACTGGCTTTGGTTCTGGAACAGATGAAAATGGATTGTAATTGTTACTGTGGATTATATAAGCTCTGAACTGTAGAGCCTTGTAATTGTATAGCCTTTTGTAGATGGGGATGCAAATTAAAATGCCGTTTTTAGTTGTGAGCGAACATTGTGCTCTTGCACATCGCATACACAAGTGTGAAAGGTTTGCGCTTATGCTTTTAATGCATATTCATTTTTTTTAGCTAAGCAGAATAACCTGTGTTGGTGGAATCGTCAAGTCTTCATCAGTATATTGTTGCCGGAGAAGCTACAATCAGAACAGTAGCCTAGAGTCAATATGCCGCTGTTTTATTTGTATGTCTTTGAGATGTGAGAACTGGCTTGGCCCCAGGATCCATCCAGCAGCTAAAAGGCCTCTCACTACTCGTCCTGCCGGGCACAAAGGTTAAAGACTAACCAGGGACAGATGCTGTCCTCCACTCTCCCTCTCACCTTTTGTTTTTCTTCCTCCTTCCTTTTCATTATTCTACTTCTGCTTCTCTCCCATCTCCTTATCTCTTTAATATTCTGCCGTGCCGCGCCACACACACCAACAGACTGGATCATTCTGCTGGCTCACAGATACTAGCTTATGCTTCTTAACCTCCATAAATGTCACAGTGTAATTTGACTCCTGCATCACTGTGCGCCTTTAGCCCATTCCAACGATAGGCCTGACTGAAGTGCTGACTTGATATACAAACAGCGTGCTGCAGTTGTCATGACGCGCCATTGCCATGGAGAGCGATTTGTTAGCCAGTGTCATGCTGTTTTGTTATGCAAGTGTTACTTAGCTCTTGCACCCGTGACCACCTCAGGCCTGCTGTTTCACCTCAAATTGGAAGTCTTTCAGACGATACAGCACGGTGAAGGCCAGACATTGTAATTTGAATGATTAGCCACCCACTATATTGCTCATTAGCCAGTTTGTTCAATTGAGTGTGTGCGGGACAGGATTAGTTTAGTATTAGTTTAACATAATGGTGACAAAACATTTAAATGAAGTGCTAACAAACAGAAATTAAATGTGAAATTTAAATGAGTATGTCTAATAGATGGATATTTAAAACAGTCGGCATCATTACTTGGAGGGCTGGTGTTAACTGTCTGCCAAGCTCTGCTTCGATTTTCCCAGAATCTTCTATAGCCCTGGGGCCAGTGAGGTGAAGCCAGGTGAGAGAGGTTACTAGGCAGCCAATGAAATGAAAGCTAGGCGGTATATTTTATTATAACTGATAATATATGGTTTTGCAATGGCAATTAATTTCTTCAGCTTAGCAAATAACCAGATGAGAGAGAAAGCAAATCAAGGAAAGATGTATGGGGGAGAAAAATGGGGAGTGAGAGAACTTAAGTGTGGGTGGGCGTAGAGGCGTATGACACTGTATGAAACACAGTATGGGGATTTACACTGGGTTTTATGTGCAGGATTTGCTGTACAGGGAGGATTGTGCAGAGGACAAGATAGTTCAGGTGTAGAGCATATTAGGCATGCTGCTGAAGATCACACATGCGCGCGCACACACACACACGTGCGCACGCACAGAACATCAGCCAGACACTGTCTCTTGGGCATAACTGGAGAAGCACAATTGGCAACACTTAGCTCAGCTCTATTGGATTCTCTCTGTTGGGTTACTATTGTAAAATGCATCGGTTATAATGTTGCATCAATAGCGGAGAGCGAATGCAGTGTGTGCAACATAGAGTTGAGTTGACTATACCAACAAAGGAAGCAAAGATCCAAGACATCAATTCTTCAAGGTTACAGCAGCTCATAAATACTTTACACCGACCGCATGCCGTTTCCAGTGGGATCAACTGGGAAGGATGTCTCTCTCACTCTGAGTCTCTCTCAGCTGACATATTTGAAAACTTAAAATACCGGCGATAGTGAGGAAGTGTTCATTTGGTCACGCCACGGTAGAGCTTAAGCTTAATTTTATATTCCATCGTGCTAGGGTGTCGCTTGCCAAAAAGATCATAATCTATCAACTAAGATGATATGTGGTGTTGGTTCTTTTTTGGCAAGTGACATGATTGCTTCCCATCCCCCACCAATAGGTGACTGATGGGGGAGAGACCAGAGTATCTGTTGACGTTCCATTGGCATTGTTAATTGAATAAGTGGCAGCTTCCCTTTGACTACATGTATCTGCATGCTAGTTTCGGAGGATCTTGTTCTTTCCTCTATGACAATTATCTTCCAGCTTTCTTTAATCTCTAAACTTAAACATATATTTGTTCTTTCACATGAGTGTGATCATTTGTATTAGATAGAAGTCATAAAATAACCATATTTTCCCATTTAAGTCTTTATCTTTAGATTAAGCATTAAATCTACATCAATGATACATTTAACAAAATGATCGAATTAAACCTATGGATTGATTTTCATACATACAATTTTGGAATCGAATAGCTTCACTGAAAATCCACTATCAATGCACTGTGGTTGAGTCACTGAGTGAGTTCATGCCATTTACTCAGATCTCGAACATGTAGTAACTCTGGACAAGAGTGTCTCCTAAGGGCTTGTACAACACTGCACGATATTTGCTCCAATTATGCTGTCGGGGAGCATTTCTGGCGCTCGCTGACCACTCCCGATCTGACGCAAGAGGTTTTGCTCGCTGTGATTGCAGAGGTTTTGCTCGCTGTGTGTGAAAGGAGCTGCGAGAAGATCCAGTGCCGATAAAAGCGACTGGACATCATATAGTATGAACTGGGTTGTGACTGCGTCCTGAGAAGGCCTGTATTACAGTCAATGAGAGCCCAGGACAGCTGTGCTCACATACACTGTCTGTGACTGCATCGATAGATGATCAGATGATAATACATACTGTATAACCTTTATTCCTTGGGTAAATCCGTGTCATACATATTGGTAGCTATATTAGCCCAATGTCATGCATTTCACTTGAATAATGTTGATAAACCGCAGCGGAATCAACTCTGCAAACGTGTGTGTGTGTGTGTGTGTGTGTGTGTGTGTGTGTGTGTGTGTGTGTGTGTGTGTGTGTGTGTGTGTGTGTGTGTGTGTGTGTGTGTGTGTGTGTGTGTGTGTGTGTGTGTGTGTGTGTGTGTGTGTGTGTGTGTGTGTGTGTGTGTGTGTGTGTGTGTGTGTGTGTGTGTGTGTGTGTGTGTGTGTGTGCATTCAAATTTGTAATGAGTACTTTCCCAATACAGAGGCAGATTCTATACCCTAAACATAACTATTTTGAGTTCACAATTTATTTCCCACAAATAAAAAAAAATGGAAATGGGGAAATACTATAGCCAGTCTATGAGCTCACAATGCATTTAGGAGCTTGTAGATCTGTGCTACAAGGAATGGAATCCTAAATTGTGACAGCTTGGTCCTTGGTCACCTCACCAGTAATAAAATCCTGAACCTTCTTTGAGTGCTCACAGGAATACGAGAAGTGCTCACAAGAATTCCAGTACTTTCTTAACCAAATTAAGTGTGTTTGGTGGCTTTGGCCCACCCCACCACACTTGCTCACATGCTTAGCCCTCCCACTCATTGTTCCCTAACCTCTCTCCCCCACGTTCCTCTTGCAATTATTCAAACTGTCTCTCCCTCTCTATCCTCACACTTAAAAGAGGGCATTCTACCAGGCAGCTAGACACTGATTTCACTTTCTTCACGCCTCTAGTGTCTTGCTAACGCTGGCATCATTAAGGCCGCCACCACCCCTGATGAACATAACACACGGCTACATTTCCATGACAATGCCCTATCTCCAGGCCACACACACATACCCCTCTCTCCTAGTAGAGTAAACAAAATCGAGAGAGTGCATAAGTCCCCTGGAAAGCCGAGCCCCAGCCAGCTTGTTGTCTTTGCTTTTGTACATGTATGTGAACTATTGGCCTTACAAATAATACATGTTCGCACAAACACACGCACACACGCACAACCAAACCTGCCGCCTGGTGAGAACGTTCCAGTGGAGTGTGCAGAGTGTGGGAACGGACGTGCTGAACTAGCTTGCTTTTCCCTCGGGCTCTCCAGGCTCCCATGCTCTCCCAAGACCTCTGCCCTATTCTCTGACGGAACCAAATGGACCCATTTGGTTCCATTCGTTCACTCTCAAAGTTCAGTATGAGGATTTTACTGTGTATAGAGAGCATCAATATGGGGCCTCAACGCATGTAAATAAATGTTAGGACATACAAGCAAGCAACTAACATGCCTACAAAACAGAGAGACCTCTACGACTACCATATATCACGCCAAATGGTCTATAAGCCCAACTGTTCGTGCTGTATTTAATTACGTTAAACACATTTAAGGCCTCCATAACTCAATAATGTTGACTTTAATCACCGTGAGATTAATGTTGAGACCGCATCACATTCTTTTCATAGTCTTATTTCATCCCCAAAGTCACTGAAGTCACTTTAATCAGTAAAAACAACAAGACAACATTCCTAACATATGTTATCCAGTAAAAATCTTGAGAGTTTTATAAATGGAACCAAATGGACCCACCAGGGTCCAGTCCATTTGGTTCCATTTGTTAGTGGCAAGTGCTTGTTAAATTTAACCGACAATCCCTAACTGTTATGTCCTACCGGGCTTCCAACCCACACTCCCCATGCATCCACAGACATTCCTACTTTTGGGTTGTAATGGAAAGCCTGTTTTTGGGTGGACGATTCATTGTAAATACGTAAAAGTACATAGATTGTTCGGTGGTAAACTAATGCTGCTGCTATTGCCTGGTGCCTGTTTCGTTTTTGTGTGCGTGTTCTGTATAGTTTTCTTATGTTGTGGCCATTGTTTTTAGAGGACCACAATGGAAATAAGCCTCAGGCTTTTATTGTGTTTTTATCCTGAGTGACATTGAGTGTGTTGACATAATGGAAGTGCTGATATGCCCTTTCTGTATATCGCAGGAAGAATTCAATCAATCAAACACTTAGTTAGACCTTCACGGAATACCTCGTAGTAGTGCTCCTACCGACCACAACCACTGCAGATGTGTTAGTTATATTTAATTAACATACCCAGGGGTGTCCAAAGTGCGGCCCGCGGGCCAAATGCGGCCCTGGGATGAATTTGATATGGCCCACAGCTTCATACCTGAATTGTATTATGAACGGCTACCCTATGGGCATTTGTCAGTGTTCCTTGTTCCTTGTATTAGTTTTTTACCTTGCTTGTATGGTTACATTTGGTAATGTGACATATGGCTGAAATAAACCATTGATATTAAATATTGATGACGATAGTTAAATAGAATTGTTTAAATGCGATGCATATGTATATGTGAATTATGTTAGGAGATGTAGTTGGCCCTTGGGTGTTTTAATATTTTTTAATGTGGCCCCCTTTGAAAAAACACCCCACATACAGTTTAATCTACACTTTATTCACACAAAAAAAAGACAAATTGTAGCTTTAACACTGCATTTGACTGTGTCGGAATGTGTCTTGGTGACATTGGTGCAGAGGTCACAATGACAGCTTAAAGTTCCACACTACGTGTAAAGACACACAGAACAGGGAGAACAGGAGCTCACCCATTGGTAAAACGATCAGTCATTCGATAGAGCAGTTGGCTAGGGCCCATGTTAGTGGATCTTATTGGGATGTTCTCACAGTGGCACAGAACAACGCAAACAGAGAAACGTGGAGTAATTTAGTGAACACACTGAGCTCTGTTGTGATTATAGGCGGCTCCAAAGCGGACCTGGCCAGACGTCAGTCATGGTGTAGTGACTGTCTAGGTTCTCTCCCGGGTCAGTGGTGTGTGTGTGTGTGTGTGTGTGTGTGTGTGTGTGTGTGTGTGTGTGTGTGTGTGTGTGTGTGTGTGTGTGTGTGTGTGTGTGTGTGTGTGTGTGTGTGTGTGTGTGTGTGTGTGTGTGTGTGTGTGTGTGTGTGTGTGTGTGTGTGTGTGTGTGTGTGTGTGTGTGTGTGTGTGTGTGTGTGTGTGTGTGTGTGTGTGTGTGTGTGTGTGTGTGTGTGTGTGTGTGTGTGTGTGTGTGTGTGTGTGTGTGTGTGTGTGTGTGTGTGTGTGTGTGTGTGTGTGTGTGTGTGTGTGTGTGTGTGTGTGTGTGTGTGTGTGTGTGTGTGTGTGTGTGTGTGTGTGTGTGTGTGTGTGTGTGTGTGTGTGTGTGTGTGTGTGTGTGTGTGCGTGCGTGCGTGCGTGCGTGCGTGCGTGCGTGCGTGCGTGCGTGCACCGAGGCCCACAGAGGTGGATCTCTGGGCACAGAGCTCAACTATTTGCACTTGTAAGAGGGAAAAAAAGGGACCTCCCCCCGCCGCTCCCCCTTTTTTTGTTCTACATCGACATCGCACGCACACACAGCATGGATGCGCACTCACGCTTGCATGCACCGCACATTCACGCGTGCTCTCTAATTAGTCTCATGCACGTCCGTTAGCAGTGGGGAGCAGAGGAGCTGTCACTGTGCACCCACAATTAGACTGCATTCCGGAACCAGTGGCTCGCTTTCTCTCTTCTATTTATCTCCCTCCACCTTCCTCTTGCTATTTTGCAGTCTACCTGCCTTTTCCCTTTTCTATTCAGTCCCCCCCCCCCCCCCCACACACACACACACACTTTCTTGTTTTATTGTCTCCACCAGGCCGAAGGCATGTGGGGAGAGTATGTTTTGCACTCCGTCCGTCCGTTTGTGTGTCCGTCCGTGTGTCCGTGAACAGCTAATCTCGGCCACCGTTAACCCGGTCGATGCCATATTTTGCACACACACTCCCTGGATGCCAACGATGAACCTCTGCCCCAAACTTTCCAGAACGGCCTGTTATAGCGCCACCAGGAGGCCGCTTTGTGCAAAACGGCCACCGTTAACCCGGTCGATGCCATATTTTGCACACACACTCCCTGGATGCCAACGATGAACCTCTGCCCCAAACTTTCCAGAACGGCCTGTTATAGCGCCACCAGGAGGCCGCTTTGTGCAAAACAAGTTTTTGCACAGTACACCTACAGATTTTGTCCAAACATCACGCAAATTGGTACACAGTCTCTCTAGAGCCATTCAACGAAACGGGTCTTTCACATTTATCAGACTCCATCCTGATTGGTTAAGATTGGCTTCCAAAGTTCACAGGAGTGCTCAGTTTCAAACAAAATGCTGCAAATCATGAACACATCGCGTGATTTCTGTGAAATTGTGCACCCACATTCCCACTAGGCCGAGGACGAAATGCCACATGAACAATTTCAACTCAGCCTCAAGGTGGCGCTATAACTGGCCGAAAAGTGTTTTTACCTCTAACTGCACGGATCTGTGGATAACCTGGTGGAGACCTGTGCCCGGAAGGGCACTTTTTCTAGTTTACTTTTTTTTTATCTCTCTCTCTAATCTGCTCCACTACGGTCTACCTCTCTCTAATTCTCTAGTTTCTTTCAACCCAGGCTCACCCAAACACGGTGAAATTACATGGATTGGCAATTCCGTACATACACTACTAGAAAAACCCCAAATCAATACATATTACCATGCAATTCTCCCCATAGACAGAGGGGTGTAGGGGCGGAGGGGCGCCGTCTAAAGCAAACTTCAGCCATGAGAGCCACCACTGAGCAAGCTAAAGCGAGAGAGTTTCCGTGGCGAACGTTGCAAAGTTCGATTGAGCCGGCTCAGCCCGGTCCAAGTTGTAACCCAATAGCACAGAATCGTGGTTTCTTTCTACAAGCCTATTTGGAGATCCCTTCCTCAACCCATTATTTTCCTCTGTTGCTTTCGTATGCACGTCCAGGCTATCTATCCCTTTCCTGGCTGTCTCTCTCTCTCTCTCTCTCTCGCTCTTCTCTCTGGTCATAGATTTATTTCAGCTCTGTTCTGTATGAAACTCATTAGTGTGGTGGTTTTTCACTGGTTGTATTAGCACTCAGCAGGCTGTGCATTTGGAGTAGCCCATATGTCAGAGAGAGAGAGAGAGAGAGTGTGTGTGTGTGTGTGTGTGTGAGAGTGTGAGTGTGAGAGAGGGAAAGCAACTTGAGTATGTACGCTTGCTCACATGCTTACACTCATCCAGGCTCAGGTGTGTGTGTGATATTTCACAGCTCCAGCATTATTGTGAACAAACAATGGATGTATGTCCCCTCTGGGACACTGCTCACTCATTTCACAATTCTTCTTTTCTTCCTCGTTGCTGTTTCTTGTCTTTTGTTTTCACGTGACATTGTGGTAGTCGTGTCCCCCACTGTGGGACAGGGTCTCACTGTCTCAGCCACTGATCATCATTACCGATAGGGAGCCGCGAGGGAGAGGGCGAGAGAGAGGAAGGAATTAAATAAAGAAAGATGTAGAGGCCTAATTCCACAGATGTGAGATGTGCAATTAGCACAACGGGCAACATCAAAGTAGCATGACTCTGACCTTACTACATCAAAAGCAGAGATTCTTTTTTTAAATTATTTATTTTTTGCTTCCTTCTCTCAGCAGCTTTTCTCAGTGTGGCTCATGCAGGGATTGTTAAAGCGACCCAGTTGTGTGTGTGTGTGTGTGTGTGTGTGTGTGTGTGTGTGTGTGTGTGTGTGTGTGTCCTTGAATTGAGGTATGCGTAGCAATAAGTACATGACATGGAGGTTCTTTCAGCTCCCTTCTCTTATCCTCTCTCTCCCTCTCTCTCTCTCTCTGTCTCTTTCTCTCTCTCTCTCGCTCTAATTAAATAGTCCTCTGTCAGACACCAGGGGAAGTAGCTGACTCAGAAAATAAAGGCTGTTCACCTGCTCTTATCTTTTCAGTTTTCAGAACACACACACACACACACCGTAGTCATCCTATACACGTCCAAGCACATACAATAACTAGTCAATGTTGCAGTAGCTAGTATGATACACATAGGCGGCCAGACAGCCTTATGTCCTTCTGTCTTCAACTGCTGAGCCTGCTCCTAGTTCCATACTGGAGAGGTGGGGGTGGGTGGGTAGTGAGGAACGAGAGAGAGGGATGGGGGGGGGGGGGGAGTTGTAGTGGAGGAGGAGGCATCCCTTCCAAAACAAGGACATACTGTAAGAAACTCTGCCGATTAACCTCCGAGACCTGCCGTATTCCCCGCGTAGCAAAGGCAGACTTTCGCAGAACACAAATCTACGTGCTAGAATGAACCGCCACCAGGGGAAAAGGCAGAACGAGGAGAGAGCGGAGGAAGAGAAGTGGCTACAAACTACAAGAACAGATCAAAGCCCCAGCACTGAAATGGAGCCATAATTATTAATGGACTGCCTGGGTTAAAAAAAAAAAGCAAAGCGGCCTTGTTTAAATTAGCCTGTGTGGTAAAATTAGTCCTTGATTATGGCTTAGAGCGCTAGGCCAGATTTCATTGGAATAGGAAAACACTGTGGATTTGATTTGGCCTGATATTCAAATCTGTTTGTTGTCCATTTAAACAGAGGGTTTGTTTTAAAAGATTCCCAAAAAATGATTACACTATTTGTTTACTTATATGTAGAGACAATAGAATGACAACCAGAAGTCATATTTAAACAAAGGGCTGCTTTAAACACCATGACATGCATGTCTACATTCCTGGTAACATCCTTCCCAGAACTCTCATGTAGGGCTGATGCGTAGGTTCAAGAGGAAGTTACATCAGATCTTGTGTAACCGGTCCTTAGTGTATTTAAGGCTCTTTAAATAAAGTACCTGGCAGAATGACAAGCTTAAGTCAATTCCGGTACATTAGACCTGGTTTAAAACGCTTTAGTCCGAAGTCTTCAACAAATAATTGTTTGGGACATATTTAGAGCCCTGCCCAGATATAGGCCTGTATATAGAGGATATTACAATAATCAAAAAGAGAAAAGACTGCTGTCGTAAATCGCTTAGGAAACACACTCTCTTTAAAAGGTTTTTTGGCATTGCCTTGACCCTGTATGAAAGATGAGTGGGCCTTTTGGTAATCAGCTTTTGTTTGTAATTTGATGTCTCCCGTACAGATGCTGCTGTGCCAGTCGGGTAGAGAGATGGCTCTAAGGTGGGAGGTGAGGCTGCTGCTGGCAGCCGTCCTGCTTGTACTCTGTGGAGCTGCTCCCACCGACATCCTGTACCGAATCCCAGAGGAGCAGCCGCCCAACACCCTCATCGGCAGCCTGGCAGCAGACGAGGGCCTGCCTGACTCGGGCCACCTGTACAAGCTGGAGGTGGGCACGCCGTACCTCCGGGTGGACGGCAAGACGGGGGAAATCTACACCACGGAGATCCCCATCGACCGCGAGACGCTGAGGGACTGCCGCAATCTGTTTGAGGGTGACAAGTGCTTCCTGGAGTTTGAGGTGTCCATCACAGACATGATCAAGGGCCTCGGCACAGGCCCGCGGTTGATCGAGGGCCGCATCGAAGTGCTAGACATAAATGACAACACGCCGCAGTTCGCCTCTCCCATCCTCACCCTGTCCATCCCGGAGAATACCCACATCGGCGCGCTTTTCGCCATCCCCATGGCCAGTGACAAGGACTCTGGGATTAATGGTGTGAACGAGTACTTCCTGAACACGGGGCCTGATGCCAACCAGCTCTTCAGCCTGCAGGTCGCCGACGATTCTGGGGAAAAACTGCCACAGCTCGTCGTCATGGGCAACCTGGACCGTGAGATGAAGGACTTGTACGACCTGAACATCCGTGTGGTGGATGGAGGCTCTCCGCAGCAGCGGGCCAGCAGCGCCCTTTTGAGGGTCACCGTAACGGATCAGAATGACAACGCACCAAAGTTTGAGCGCAGCCTCTACGAGGCAGAGTTACTAGAGAACAGTCCTATGGGACACTCTGTACTGCAGGTGCGACACATGTTCACTCACACACACACGCGCACGCACGTGCACACACGCACACACTCGGGCGCATATGTCCTACCTTGTCCTATTTCCTACTATGTGCTATGGGACCTCTTTTCTTTTTTAACCACATAAGCCTATTCTTATATATATATATATATATATATACGAAGTGCCCTTGAGCAAGACACTGAATCCCAGAACTGCTGGGAGAGTGCTGCACTATACTGTGCTCTGGTCTCTCTCTGTGAAGGACATACATTGGCAACCATCAAATGATAGGACATCTAAATTGACACCAATTAAATTATACCAATTCCCTATCTACTACTATGTATACTATAGACACGTATGTAAAATATATTGGTACGATGTTTGTGGTTGGAGTTTCTCATGGCTTTGCAGACCACTAATTGGAAGCTGTTTAGACTGAGGAAGTGAGGGGACTAGTACCTCAAGAACACTCCAGCCTCCCACAGTGCATGACAAACACCCTTGTTTCATTAGGCAACTCATTTTCCCACCAGTCCCTGGGCACTGATCCAAAACAAGTGGGGGTTTAAGGTTAAGGCAACACTGAGATTCAAATAATAATCTCCACTGTCAATTGATTTCCTTTCCTCCAGTGTCACTTTAAACACCAGACGTTACAAAACACAAGTGAATTATTGACAGGTTCCGAGAATTGCATATTGAATTCCTGAGCGCATGCACGGCCGCCGCTATGATTAGGTGAGCCATTGAGTTGGCAATGTTCCAGGGGCAATTTGAGGCAAGTGTCCAGGCATAAAATTGCAATAAATACTGTTAATCTCTTAGTCAACAAGTAGTCTGTCTGATTGAATTGTTTTCAAAGAGCAAGTCAATCGTCTTCTCCTCCATTTCTAATTTATATAGGAAGCAGTTGTGAGCTAATGGCGCAAGAGAAACTGGTCTAATTTGACAACATAAGTAGGTCACAAGTGTCACTTGAGTAGTCTACAGTCTGCCTTTAAAGGGTCACTATTCAAAATGCATGTTAAGTTAAGTGAATTCTCCGTGTTTCAGAAATTGAATGAGTCACATTTAGAGCAATAAAAGCAATAAGCTCCATGGATAATCTCATGACTCACTCAGATTAAGGCATGCCTGCCTCAAAGGAAGGATGGCCGGGCTTCACTCAGTGATATAGTGCTGTTTGTGTGACGATGTCTAAAGCCATAAAAACATATTCTTGTGGTGAATAGTGTTCTGACAGATTACAGCCTTTGCACAACACATCCTGCATACAATCTGAATGCATCATTTCTATGCCCATGTCCACTTAACACCACCACACCATTGACCACTATTTGCATTTGAATCAACCACAACAATATCTGTAATTGCACATGAATATTGACAAATATCCATCCATTCCTCCATCACTGAGTCGCGTCACAGAGGTAACTAACTGTTCCAGCAGAGTCTTTCAGACGTAACTTTCCCGGGCCACATGAGCCAATGAGTGCATTCACCGGCATGGAGATGTAACCCCCCATATGGCCCGTCTGCCATGGCCTGTTCCCAGCGTACTTCCCTAGGGAGACGCCCAGGAAGCGTCCGTACTAAATTCTAGAACCACTTTAGCTGGCTTCTTTCTATGTAAAGCAGTGGTTTTCAACCAGTGGTCCTTGAGGGGGTTCCAGGTGGTCCCCAGCTGAATGATGGAGAGTTGGTAACCAAATGGCCCTTTATAGACCTTTAACTCTTGAGAGCGTAAAATGAAACCAAATGGACCCATTTGGTTTCATTTTACGTCTACACAATATCTACACAATAGTCTACACAATATTAGAGAAGCAGAATAATTGTTATTTTGGTCAATATTTGCCTGTTATCGCTCCTAAATAAGAATTAATACAGCATGGAATAGTGTACAAAATCTTGAACAATAACTATATTCTAAGTATAAATATGTTGACGAATGAAATGTTGAAAACCGCTCATGTAAAGGACCAGCGGGTCTACTCCAGAGTCTCTCCCATGTGACTGATCACCCTATTGACACCCAGACACATATTTATCTTTTGGAAATGTGTGGTAAGCCTATATGTATCACACTATGAAAAGACACGATGATACAGTGATGACTATATGTGCTACCTACTGCCTGAACATCCTCAATAATTGTGGGCATGTAATTATTCCCGGGGCCGGCTATGACGTCATGTGGGTCAACAAATAGGAAGACTGGGAGGGAGGGGCTCTGACCCCATGTGGGTCAATACATCATCATTAGAGTAGATGAGGAACAGCATTTTCTAGTTTGTATTGTTAATAAAGTCCTTTTTGCAAAAGGCAAAACTCCCTGTCTTGAATGTCACATAAGCTTCTTCCTAATGGGCTTTAGAGGATCAAGTGCATTAGATAATTAAAAGAACATTAACACTCACTCATCTGCCCATTAGATACCAATGATCCATTTGACAATCAAATGTTTGTGTGGGTGTGTGCATTGTGTCACACAGCAAGAACTTGCACATGAAAAAAATATATAATTACATATTAGTTATTACCTGTTAACGACTTCAATCAACCACAATCAATAAAAAAAAAAACATTACATTATATTAAGTAACATCGTGACATGCCAGAAATATGGCTAGGTGAAAACATATATTATAATATAATATACAAATGTTTTTTTGTCATATCCAGTAACATTTTTCCCTGTGGGTAAATTGAAACATACAATTGTTCTGTACTTGCAGGTCAGAGCCAATGATGCAGACACCGGCACCAATGGAGAGATTGACTACAGCTTGCACCAGGCCTCTGAAACCGTCCAGAGGCTGCTCCGCATTGATCGCTCAACGGGCATCATCTACGTCAAGGGCTTGGTGGACCGTGAAGACGAGAACTTCCTCAGATTCTTTGTCGTTGCCAAGGACCGTGGCCCTACCTCGAAGAGCTCCAAGGTTCTAGTGACTATCAATATCAGGGACCAGAATGACAATGCGCCAGCCATCGAGATCCGCGGCATTGGCTTAGTTACACACCAGGACGGCGTGGCCAACATATCTGAGGACATGCCTATTGGCACACCAGTGGCACTGGTGCAAGTCTCAGATCGTGACGAGGGGGAGAATGCAGTAGTCACATGTGTCGTGGCTGGCGATGTCCCATTTCAGCTGCGGCCTGCCAGCCCATCGGCAAACGACCGCAAGCGGAAGTACTTCCTGCAGACCACCACCCTGCTGGATTTTGAGCGGGTGAAGGATTACCGGATTGAGATCGTCGCTGTAGATTCTGGCAACCCAGCCCTGTCCAGCACCAACTCTCTCAAGGTCCAAGTCACTGACATGAACGACAACACGCCCAGCTTTTCTCCAAATATGCTGGAGGTGGACTTTGCAGAGGGAAACCAACCGGGAGATAAGGTCCTGGATGTTCTGGCCAGTGATGCAGACAGCGGCACCAATGCAGAACTTGTATACAGCATCATTGAACCCCAGGCCACAAAGCTTTTCGAGATTGACTCTAACTCTGGGGAAGTGCGAGTGAAGAACCTCCTGGACCGTGAGGAAACGGAGCGCTACCAGTTCCATGTGGCCGCTGCTGACAAGGGACTTCCCAGTAAGACGGGCACTGCCACAGTGGTGATCAATGTTCTGGACCGGAATGACAACGATCCGAAATTCATGCTGAGTGGCTACAGCTTTTCAGTCATTGAGAACATGGTTCCACTCAACCCTGTTGGCGTGGTTACCGTCACCGATGCTGATAAAGGCGAGAATGCCCACGTTCGACTTTTCGTCGAACCAGACAATGGCAAGTTCATGATACAGAATGGTACTGGCACCATCCTCTCTAGCATCTCCTTTGACCGGGAGAAGGAGAGCACTTATACCTTCCGCCTCAGGGCCGTGGACTCCGGGGACCCGCCCAGATCCTCCTACGTGGGTGTAACCATCAATGTTCTGGATGAGAACGACAATGCCCCGTATGTCACCAAGCCGTCCAATTCCACATACAAATACCTGACGCCTGTCACTGCCCCTGAAACCCAGGTGGAGGTGGTAGAGGCAGAGGACCTAGACTCGGGCCCCAACGCTGAGCTGGTCTACAGCATCACCGGTGGCAACCCTTACGATTTGTTCCACATCTCACCCAGCAGTGGGGAAATTACGCTGGCTCAGGAATTCACCCGCAAGCACAACGGCCTCCACCGCCTGGTAGTGAAGGTCACTGATAAAGGCAAACCACCTCGCCACACCACTGCCCTGGTCCACATCTTTGTCAATGACACAATCGGCAATGTCACCTTCATTGAGTCCCTGGTGGGCCACAGCCTCTACACCCCCCTGGACAGGGACATTGCTGGTGACCCCAACTACGCCCTCGCCCAGCGCAGCAACATCCTCTATGGCAGCTTAGCGGGTATCGCGGGGGTCATCATGGTCATCGTAGTTGTCGTGGTCATCCGACATCGCCTGCAAAAAGACACCAAGAGTGGTTACCAGGCTGGAAAAAAGGAGAACAAAGACTTGTATGCGCCCAAACAAGGGCCCAAAAATGGTAAGGGGAAGAAGAGCAAGAAGGGTAAAGCTCCCAAACCTGCCAAGCCTCTAGAGGAGGAGGACGAGGAGGCGAGCCTGCAGAAGGGTCTCAAGTTCAACCTCATCAATGACAATGTCAATGACAGCCCCCGAATCCACCTCCCCTTGAATTACCCCCCAGGGAGCCCTGACCTCGGCAGACACTATCGTTCCAACTCCCCCCTGCCCTCCATCCAGCTGCAGCCTCAGTCCCCCTCGGCCTCCAAGAAGCACCAAGCTGTGCAGGACCTTCCCGCCACCAACACCTTTGTGGGCACGGGCGACAACGGCTCGACAGGCTCAGCCTCAGACCAATATTCGGATTACAGCTACAAGGCCAACCCGCCGAAATACAGCAGCAGCAAACAGGTAGGCGACTACTTTGTAAACACTGCAGGGTACGACAGGAACATCATGTGGACCAACAGGGTGTGGTAATCACCAGAGACTGAGTTTTGCACCAGATCCACCACTACCAAAGCTGCACTGATTCCCTTTTCTTCTTTTTTGTGGGGGTTATGTGACACAGCACATCTTGGTGTCACCATTCACAACCACAGGTTGGCCTTTCTCCATTTAAAAATTTCCACTTTGTTTCTGTTGAAATTTTCGTTTTTTAAATGTTTTATTTTTTATTTTTTTAAATAATGGACTTAAGGCAAAATCACATGAAGGGTGTACACAATTTTCTGTTTTATTTAATTTATGGTTAACCTTTTTGACACTGGTTTGAATGAAGGAAGTTAATGTTTTTTCATTTTTATGAAAGAAAAAAATATACTCTTTTTCGTGAGTGAGTTTACAGCCTCACATCTTCATTAAGCCTGAATGTGTTGCGCTACAGAGCTGACTTGGGATTTATCTGCCTCCTAAGAACTTGTTTGAGTGTGACAAAGAACAAATGTGAATTCCTCAGACGTTATTATTGTATCTTGGCTACCTATGGCTGGGAAAAGACTGGCTGAATGGCACTATGGAGTGTTTTCAAAACTAATTTAAGTTAATTTCAGCTTAGAGAGCCAAAGAGTGGAGGGAGAAGAGAAAACAAAATTAAAAAGGAAAAAAAAAGCCCAATCTCTGTCGGCAGTTTCTAAGCACCCCTCCTCAATACCGACAGGTCGGTTGAAAAATGACTTCATTATGCTGTCTTCATTTGCCAGAGCTTAAGTCAATTGTTTGCACAGATTAATGGCAGGTAATTCCAGAGTCCCCCGTTTCGCTTATACACAGAGTGCCTTGCTGTATTTAATGTACATACATGGGGGGTCGTCAGGGGTGTGCTCATAATGAGCTTTCCATGTCGGTACCACAGAATTGCAAATTTATGAGTTGTGGACTGAAGCCCCTGGCGAGCTGTGAATGATGTCACATGCACTGTGTAGCGAGAGCCTCTAGAAAAGACGAGCGAGCGAGGTTGATTGCATTCTGCAACCCCAGCGTGTAGAATGCCCCCAAAAAAGAGAATTGCTTTGTTGTCTTTTTGTTTGACATGTTTCTGTGATTTATGAGACAATCATATGCGAGATACAGTGATTTGCAAGGTGTAAATATGTGAATAACATTATTTTGTCTTGCTAGTGTTGTGTTTCTTTCAGTTTTCCCATCATGTTTGTTTGTTCTATCACAACATTGTTCCTATGTGCTTTATATATTCAGTGCATCCTGGGTTCTGAATAGAAATGGGCTACCTTGTTCACCGCGAAAATATGTTACAAGAGCGAGACCCAACATTTCATAGTCTTTATCATACTTCATTTGAACCTGCTAATGTTGTCACAGTTTATTTAATGTGCGTTTAATCTGCCACACGCAGCAAACTCACTGTCTTCCGACATCCCGCATTGAACTATTTGTACCACATGGCCTCTATATGGTTAATATTTAGCTTGTTGAAGCCCGCTACAGTGAGTTTAATGACCAAAGGTCATTTAGAGTTGCTGCAGTATGCTTCACTTCACTGGATGCCGTGTGGCTGGTGATCCATCTGTTAGTTCAACTGGATTTAAAGCTGCAGTGACCCAATCCCAGTTTCTCTTGACAGCATACTTACTGCCTTATACTTCTGTTCTGATGTGTGTTTGATCCATATTTTTGCAAGTTCATGTACTGGGAAAGAAAATGTACATTTTTATAGTGAAAGCCAATTTTTCAATAAAAATGTTGTTTACAATGTTAAAATCACTCTTTTTGAATTCAATGGGCAGTGGGCATTGGGATTGGTCAAATGGGAAGCATAACGTCTTCAAATAGGAGGCGAACACTTGAGGTACAGTATTCCATTTTCATTATCATCCTGTCTGTTAACTTCTAACTCACAATATATTAACACTAAAACTCAACACAAATAAAATGGCACAACTGTGATGACTAACCACAACCATACACATGGTTCAGTTCATCACCTTGTTACTAACAACACTTAAAAGCTTAATTTGAATGTCTTAATGCGTGAGGGGCCGTGATTTTTCCATTACTTTGCTTGAGAGCATTTTCCTAGTTATGCCGTGCCATTATCATGTTATTATACTTCATCTGCATTAGCCTGATCGTACTGACAGCTGCATGGGGTGGATTTGTTTCACGCCCGGATACCCCGTCCAGGACAGGCTTCAGACGGCCCTCCTCAGGAGACTTGGCTCAGATCTGAACCCATTTAATTTGGCGTTAGGAACCCGTTGCGACCGCATGCTCTTGCTGACGTCGACCCCAGGCAGGTTCCGAACCCACAACCTTCCACATGACAAGGCATAGCTCTAACCACTATGAAGTAAATGCCAACTTTTTTACCCTAACCCATCAGCATATTAATATAACAACTACGGAAATATAGCCCTGGTTAAAAAATATAACATGCATTATGCTTCGAGGGAATGTTTCAACATCCATACACCTGGGCTCAGGCCAATCATTCTCTTTTCATCGCAAATGTAACTCAATCACACCACCTCTCCTGCCTGTGTAACTTGGTGACATCTGGCTTTGTGAGCAACTGAGATGTTGTTTCATGTCAAACAACGGAGGAAGAAAACATTGTCACATTCCAACCGCCTGGTTCCTCCCGACAAGTCCTGACAGCTACCATAACAGACAGAACTAGATAGAAAAAACAAATGATGCCAACACAAAGGGGGAGGGGCGCAGGCTGGGAGCAGGCACTAGAGCCAGGAGTGTCATATGTTGGGAGTGGATGGCAGAGGAGGTGACGAGGACAAGGAGGAGAGCCAGGTAGAGGGTGTATCATTAAGCCATTAAGCTTACCCGTGACCAGTTTTCTGAACAACTTGTGTTTCTATATCAGTGGTTCTCAAACCTTTTCAGGTCAAGGACTCCCGAAATGATATATATTCGGCTGCAGACCCCCATCTGAAAATATGATGTTCCAGGAGCCTCCCAGAAGCAAATTCAGTTAAAAAACATTTGCTGTGAAAGAATATGTTCATGTTCAAGTGGTGGGGTGGGGTGAGGTCAGGTCAGCGCTAGAATATATACCTTAAATTGCTAAAATGGCCAATGTAAAAAAATCGATCGTCTTGATCCATACATCTATGAAATATTTAAAAGACATGTTTTTCCAACTCTCCCCATCTCCCAGATTTTTGCAACTTTTTTCTAGCAGACCACAACCACATGAAAACGGCAACAAAAACACTAAAATATCCCATTAAAAACCTTCCTGCGTCGAGTCTGCCGAAGCACTGACCAACACAGCCTGCAGCTTGCTCCGTCTCCATGGAGATGAACTGGCCTGTGTGTGCGTGCGTGCTGACTCACGGCGCCAAGCGGTGCAGGTGGAGAGATACAGAGATGAGCATAAGGTTTGGCAGTGGGGATCGAGGTGGTTGTGGGGGGGGGGGGGGGGCACACAGGGTCACTCACAGAAGGAGTAGAAGGAACACAGAGAATATGTGAGGGGAGAGAGAGAGGGCGAACGTGATTGAGAGATGGTTTTGGGGCTTTGTTGTGCTGGCCATACGCAGCAGACGTTCAAAGTGTTGCATCTCATTAGCGATATACTCACATCACCTCATCTCCCATCCAACCCCACCCAGTTCCCAATCATCAGACAGAGACGCAGAATACTGTACCTCTAGTGTGTGTGTGTTTGATTCCCCCTCAGCACTCTGCCCTTTGAAAGAAAAGGGGTTTGTGTGTGTGTGTGTGTGTGTGTGTGTGTGTGTGTGAGATATCTCAAATTTATGTAGTGCTTTTCCAAGTACCCAAAGATGTTTTACACGGCAGGGTGGAGAAAACATCAAAAGAAAATAATCTTTATTAGGAAAACACTAAGGCTAAGATCAATAAATACGCACACATGTCTGTCCTCAAGGAAGGCACTGCAGCTTTGAATCAGTGAGGGCTTGCGGTTGTGCGTGGCCGACCCTGCATTTCAATGCGTCTGTGTGGGGGCGTGTGTATTTATATGTACTGTATATATGCACTGGGTCCAGCTATGCACTCTATGCTGCAGTGTTTGTTTAGGCAAAATGCATTGACGTCCTCTTCTCACTCGTTTGTCTTGTAACTTCCTGCTTGCTGTTGACTTGCCTGACCTTTCCGTCCATCAGAATCCGTCTTGCCCTGTCACTCACACCGCCTCTGCCTCTCTCTTCTCTGAGTTCATTATGCAAATGGGAGTTGATTAGCAGATGATGTCATGAGACTGTCTGTGTTGACCTGAATACCATTGTTATCTTTAGTGTGCTCTCTGTTAGCCAGGTCTCGGCCAGCCACACCCACTCCTGTAGCGCTCAAACAGTGACGTAAGTTCTCGCACTCCGGACAGCACATGACTGGACACACCCATAGGTTTCTGGGTGTGTCCAGTCAACCACTTCAGCAGGGTGAGAAGAAAGTAATGTGGGCGTGCAGAAAACACAGAAAGTATGCATAATTCATGGCACAGTTGTCAGTGTGGCATTACTGGACTAATTGGAATCAAAAGGCAGATCATCTTTGCAACCACATCTCTGCTAATGTGGGTTATCTCTCCCTTTTACAATTTACAATTTAGGCATTTAGCAGAAGCTCTTATCCCGAGCAACTTACAAAGTGAAAGATCGGAGTAGGCTAAGTGGCATGAACCCTAGTCGACAAACAACCGGGTAAATGAGGGTAAATGGCAAAGAAAATAATTAAGAGCTGCAAAGTCTGTCTAAACTCTAAACAACACGATGGATAGATGCATAGAAAGAGAAACAGACAGACATTGACCTTGTGAAGATTAGCATTTATGGATTGGCAAACATTAGGAGCTGTCTATCCAAATAACATGCATAGCATATATACGTATGTGAACCAGCATACATCTTTATAGTATATAACTCTGTGATTCTCAAACTTTCTTATGTAAAGCTAGGACCCCCAAATTAAAATGTATTTGGCCACGATTTTGTGCCACAGACCCTCATAAGAGAAGATTTGTCAAGATTTAAATTTTTTGACAAAGAGCTGGGCATACTCCTGGTGAGAGTCTGTCCCTCCAGATGTTGTACAGTTCACACCTACGTGATTGATTAATTAATCATGTAATAAATCATTAATCAATAGTCATGCATTTGGTAACCAATCAATCGCTGCATTGAAGGACAGCCGAGCCAGAGTGTAGAGTAGTAGAGTAGCGACACGCTTTGATCTCGCTGCGAAGCGGGTGCCCTGGGCTATAGTTCCTAACATTGCTCCTATGGCTGGAACTATCCCATTGAGATAGAATGAGCACTTCCGCATTCCATTGTTACACAGTGCTAGTGTCGCCACTCTCTTACTATATTACTCTGAGCTGAGCCAACTATCCAGGAACACTCCCAGGATTTTTAAACAGGTGCTATAGGGGGTTGATCCTGCAGGAGGCATGACTTTCCAGGGAAGAAAAGCTCAGACTTGTTTGCTTTGAGCTTCTGCTTGTGGTTTTGGAAGACATCCACGTACTGTGAGATGTCAGCCAAGCATGCAGCGATGCACTATTCAACCTGTGTGGCAGAGAGGGAGGGAGGGGAGGAGAGGAGAACAACAGTTGAGTGTCAGAAGCATTACAGTGATAGGAGAGCATGTAAGCAGAGCAAAGCAAAACATACCTTGACATCTGCTAGATCTTCTGTGGGATACGGTATCACACCACACGTGGGAGGCGGAGTGGAGTGCTTGTATGATATAGCGAGCAGTGTGTTTGAATCCGGACTGGGTGGGATCCAACATCTTGTTATGGGACAGATGGAGAAGGAGCGGGATGGAAACAACACGTCTGATACTGGATACTGTAATCATCGCCGTTGTCAATTCTGTTTCTTGACGAGCAGTAAAGTAACTCTGGCTGACTTGAAGGCAGATGGGACGCAGCCTGAGGTTGTAGATGTGTTGACGATGGTGGTAATGAATGGAAGTAGGTCAGGGGCAATGGTCTGGAAGATCGAGTACGGGAATACAGGTGGTCGTCTGGTGGATGACAGCAGTTTCAGGATACGCTCATCTGGAGATGGAGGAGAGGAAGAAGAAGACTGGCGTGATAGGGTTAGGGTTTAGCATTAGATGAGTCAGACGTTTGCTTGGTGCAAAGAAGGGACTGTCATTATTATCCATCTTATCAAAGTAGGTGCGAAAGCTTCAGCTGTGGAGGAAGGAGGTTAGCATAGAAAGGAGAGCAGACATGAGGAAATTAAAGTGGGAGAGGACATTTTTCCATGAGAGAGAAAATGGAGATGTCAGGTTCGGTTGAGTTAATTGTGACATATTGAGCTTGGATAGGTTTAGGTGGGAGAGTGGAGCGTGAGAGAGAGAGAGAGAGATAGAGAATATTAAAAAAATGGTGGTCAGAGAACCAGTAACAGAGAGGTTAGAGTGGGAGCAGATTCTAGAGAACACTAGCTCCGACACCATGTCCTTATCTCCTTAAAGGAGATAAGATAAGGAGAGGTCGAATGAGGACAGAAGTTCAGTAACATGAAGATACTCGTCCTATGTAGAAGAGAGGAGGGCCATCTTCTGGAAACAAGCTGATGAGTGTCCATTTCTTCAAGGAAATCCCTAAGTGGGCCTTGGGGGGCAATGATGAAAAGAGGGACAGCGTATGTAACTGAGACCGCATAAAATTGCATGTGGAAAGTGAAAGATGAGAACCCCTAGCGGCTCCATTTTAATTTGGGTGATACAGTGATGAGATGAGAATCATTACCCGGCCGCAACTGATGCTGTCTCTCCACACCTGTGAGCAAGGCGCAGACTGCCAACATCCTTTCTTTTATTCTGCATTCCACAGAAAAGTACATCTTTCTTTCGTGCGTGCACGCGTGTGCGTGTCTTTTGGATGAGGACGTTATCCACCATGCAATTTCTGCCAGGCAAATATTCCCCGGCAATCGGCGAGGACCCTCCCAGGGTCCTACTATTTTGGTGACGGTACACCGCCAGTGACCGCTGTCTGCTGCTTCCATCTGATTAGTGGAGATCACTCCAGCAATGCCAATCACAGTGATCATAGAGAATGCATGGAGACGGGGGGCCTTATTCTACAGACATTTGATAGACAGATGACTACAGCTGTCACTCTGAACAGGGGGGGCTGTCTAAAGGTTGTAATTAACAGTGGCATGTGTAACTGTACAATAGACTAGACTAGAATTATAGTAAAAATCACACCTGTGTGAACCGAGTGGTGCAACTCCCCTCTCTCCCCCCTCCTCTCTCTCTCTCTCTCTCTCTCTCTCTCTCTCTCTCTCTCTCTCTCTCTCTTTATTATGGATATCAATCCGCGTCGCTGAGAACTATTTTTTCATTATTATTTTGGGTCGGCCTTTCCTTCTTTAGCATACCTCCTAGACCGGATCGCGCATGCGAGCTTCCGTCCACGGGGGTCGGCCTTTCCTTCTTTAGCGTACCTAGCCCGGATCGCACATGCGAGCTGCCGTCCACCTCCCATTATACAGGCAGACTAAAAGCTTCAATAACTCCTAATCTACGGAGCTCTCCATGGTTTGGTCAATTAGCGCGATGTTTGGAGGTCTTTGCTGATTATCCGGTGGTGTAGATGGAAACATTGGTGCTTTCTAGAGCAATGATGGCTATATTTTAGCTCGCTAGCATTGACGCTATTTATTTAGCACAAGATGTGAGGCGCGCATTGTACACACACGCGCGGATATTGCTGGCCATTGCTGGTTTCACGCATGCGCACACCACTCGTGCTCATGATACATGATACATGATACATGATACATGCGGACATTCCTGGTTATAGGAGTGGTTGCACCACTCAAAAATGAAATTAAGGCATGTCAGCATGTGACTGTAGAGCCATATGGTCTTCATGGGGAGTGAGGCTCACCTTCTTGTATACGCGCCCAAATAAGAACTTAAGTGCCTGCATCAGTCGTGCTGCCAGCTGCATTGCATGTGCACAATATGCAATCACTCCCCTCACCTCACCACCGGTTACAACCCCGACAGATATGAAAGTGTTTAGTTTTAATATAAGGGCTCATTGCAGCCAGTTTTTTATTATGTGACATGATGGTCTACCGGTTCCAAAGATCTTCCCTTAAGCAGAAGATCACAGTGTGGATCCCTACATCGGATTTAGAGTGCACCTGTCAACAGCCACATGTCTGACACCTGCGTGTCCTCGACCTAGACACTGAAAAGAAAAACCCTTCTTGGTTCTCACGCCTTGTGAGTCATACACGCCTGAAAAGTGATGCAGTAATGGCAGGTCAAACCCTTTCGCTGTAGCCACCGTTGAGCGGCAGTCTTTCAGTTTTAAGAACACTTAACACTTCTGGAGATGGAGTTTTCTGAGGTCAGGAGGAAGGGAAAAAAAGAATCGGTCTTATTATGAATGCGGAAGGAATTCAGGCTTTCTTTCCGTGGTGCTGGATGAATGTCAGGGCTGGCTAGGACATGTCTGTGTCAGAGACAGAGCAGGGATGGAATCGGTGACAGAGGAAAAAGGGAATGGCTGTCTTGTCACAGAAACATACAATGGAACCCTTCAGCTCTTTCTTCCCTCGAGTAGGGTTTCTTTTTTCTTTTTCTCTTTTTTTTAATAATAAACAGATTCCTGAGCACTCGCATCACTCAGCAGAAGATAATCACGTCAAGCCATGTGTGTGCGCGTGCATACATGTGTAAATCCATATCTACACACACACACACACACACACACACACACACACACACACACACACACACACAATGTAATGTGCAATGTAACGAGTGTCAGTGTGTCTCTACCCTGGGGGTGTAACTGTCTTGTATGTGGCTGGCAGACAGACAGACAGGCAGACAGACAGAATGACAGACAGTATGTCAGACAGACAGGTGAACAGAGACAATAGGCGTCCCTGTCTGCGTGTGAGAAGAGCTTTGTCCGTCACTGAGGGCCCCATTCCACCTCTAACCTCCTTAGCAAACACTCCGTTAGTGGAAAGGTCAGAGGCATTAGTCTAAATAAGATAAAGCGTTGCGGTGGAGTAGAGCGATCTGTGTTGATTCAGGGCCACTATCTCCAAACTGGGAAGTGTTCCAGGGTGGAAGATCCTCATTGCAGCATAAATGTATAAGAAATTAATTCTGCACATTGTCTGCTGCAGTGCTACTGCTTCCCCCACCCTTTTAGCTCGAGACCTAAAATATGAATTCGAGTAGAGTCCCCCCGGACCCCCACAACACTGAAGATAGCCCATCGAAAACCTCACCTTGTGAGTTTGTAGATCTGCTATTGATGCTGCGTTTTGTCATGATGTTATTATGTCTATTTATTAATGACGTTAACCACATTAACCCCAGTGTCCCAGTATAAATGGCTTAAGTGGTTTACTAATGGCAAAAATCTTCCAGGTCAACGATACATCGTCCTGGTAGGCTGCTGTTTCACTGCAGCGTTTTTACATTCCAGGGACTTTGTCTAGCAAAACGTTAGCCTGTGTTAGGAGGCTGGCAGTTGACAGAGGGAGTGGGGAGAGATCACATGGTGTGTAGAACGCCAAAAACAGGTCTGGGACCTCACTTTGACTGGCTGTCACAATGGAATCCTAATGAGCTCTAATCACTATGGCCATGCACTACTAGGAGATTGTTGAGGACTCACTTTGAACTTGCACTGCTAGTCTTGATAGACACGTGTGTGTGTGTGTGTGTGTGTGTGTGTGTGTGTGTGTGTGTGTGTGTGTGTGTGTGTGTGTGTGTGTGTGTGTGTGTGAGAGAGTGCGTGCGTGCGTGCGTGCGTGCGTGCGTGCGTGCGTGCGTGCGTGCGTGCGTGGTTCAACGCCCACTTGTTCTGAATAGTAAATTACACTCTCTGTGACTCTGTCTCTCTCCCTCTCTGTGCTATGACCTAACTATTAAATATTCTATTTTTTCTACGATAATCCATCCCCCCTACCCGAGACCAGGAGAGTAAGGGGGAATAAAATTGAGGCCATCAATTTCATTCATATTGCTCCAGATCACAAACAAAAATTGTCATGTCAAGTCAAGATCGCTCTCTTTCATTTACAGAGACACAACAACTCCCGCATGAGCAAGAACTGGCGACAGTGGCAACTTAAAACTCTAGGCTCTAGGTGGGCGGCCATCTGTCTTAACCAGTTGGGGAGGAGGGGGTGAGAGAGACGTCGAGAGAGAGGCAGTAACTGTTGTTGTCCCATTGCGTCTCTCTTTCTCTCTCTGTGTGCATCATCCAGGCGCTTACACACACACACACACACACACACACATGCTCAAGAGGAGGTTTTTCATAACATCTTCTACGTTAGCTACATTTAGCATTTAGCATTTACAGCCGGTTAGATGTTAATAAAAGCCTGTTTTTTGTTTAGGCTCTCGCTTCCTGCACATGCGACCACCAGCCACCTCCAAAAGGAGTGTGTAACACACACACACACACACACACACACACACACACACACACACACACACACACACACACAGAGAGCAGTGATTGGCCTGCGGTGCATGCCAGGGCCCAGGTTGGTGCGGGGGGTCAGCAGCAGTGACAGAGCCAGGCTGCCATCACTTCTTCTAGGTTATGGTACACGATGACACACAATCTGTGAGGACTGCAGAGTATAGTCCGCTTTTCAACCACCTCTCTCTCTCTCTCTCTCTCTCTCTCTCTCCCCCCAGTGTCACCCCCTCAGGCACGGTAGCAGTGAGTGTATGGTGCTGGAAATTATATCCAGTACCAAGAATTATTCTCAATACAAAAGAGTGTGTGCGAGCGAGCGCGTGTGTGCGTAGAGATGGAGGGAGTGGATGCGTCTCTGAGCGACACTGTTGTTTTGCCACCTGCTCCGTGGTTGGAAGTGAAGTGGAATGGAATCCTGCCTGAGGGCACGGAGCCCCCCCTCCCCCCCAACACACAAACCCATGCAGGAACAAAACGATTGGAGCTGCTGTAAATGCAGGAGTAGTGGGACATGCAGAGGGGAGCGGGGAAAATAGGTAGTTCTTCTGACTAAAGGCGATGTGTGGAGGTGGAGGAAGGGAAGCAACCAGGGACTCATTTTCCTGCTAAGCCACGCGTACACACACATAGTTTGTGCATAGCGTTTCCATAAATAAGGTGGCTAAATGCAAAAAAAACAAATGTGATTCTGACTTGTCTGAGCAAGCCATAAACACACACAATCTCCCAGCTCCATGCATCATTCTTAAGCCCATACCAAACATCGCCAGACATAACCTGCTGCCACACAGGCTGTTTCTGTGTGTGTGTGCGTGTGTCAGTGCATGTGCACGTGCATGCGTGCGTGCATGTGTGGGTGTGCGTGTGCGTGAGCGAATGGGTGAGTGGGTGGGTGAACATGTGTTCGCTCTAGGCCAGGGCAACGAGTGTGCTCCCCTCCTGCGTCCAACCACCTGCTACCAGCCCTACCTTGTCTGCTTGGGGTCACACAAGGCACACACACACACGCGTGCGCAGGTCTGCACGCACACAAACACTTCCAGATTAGTCTCAAGACGATTGGATATTTCTGCCTATCTTCGCTTACAGTAGGCGGAGATCTACTACTTTCAGGTGCACCTGCACACCCTTAATTACGTGTAATGTAACACACATGCATGGTTGCATCTCTCTCTCTCTCTAACTAACCAGGTCTTAAGGGAGAAGAGTTCTTTTTTTAGACACAAGCTATTCTCTCTTACTATGCAGCTCCACAAGGCCCCAGCCAACGTAACAAACACTGTTGTGCTGTGTACACCTGAAGCGAGAGACAGATGTCCATATTTGGGCGTTGGAAGTCATAATGTGCGGGTGACAGGTGATAGCCTCGCCACTTTATGCAAAAGTATCCCATAATGCGCTGGTTCCCAAACTTTTCAGGAGAGTCTCCCCGGGACCCAAACTAGTGAAAATAACAGATCTACAAGCTCACACCGTGTCGCTTCGCGCCATAGTGTGAGCATGTAGACCGGCTACTTACACTTAAAATTTACATTGGTGAAATGTATGGATTTTATTTTTTTATTTTTTGGCGTTTTGCCTTTATTGATAGGGTACAGTAATTAGACAGGAAAGGGGTAGAGAGATGGGGAGTGACACGTAGCAAAGGCCGGGGCTTGGGAGTCGAACCCGTGGCATGCCGTCTGGCTGGCTTGGTAGCATAGGTGCCCAGACGGTTGAGCTAACCCGCCCAGGCCGGAATTTCTATTGATTGTTTTGGAAAAATGGTTTGCATTTCTTTTTAACAGTTTGACTGCATAGCCCGCGTTCTATAAAGCGCGGAAGGTGTTCATGTATGCAAAAGGAGGAGGGTATTCACTCACAACACACAAATCGGTCCGTGACCCACAATTGGGTCCCACTGTTTGGGAAACGGAGCCATAATGCTTCCATATGGCCTGCCAGTCTGGGGTTCCTCTTGTTTGTCTATTCTATAAGATCAATCTGTGCTCCGTTGACTGAGGAAGAGGAAGGGGGTTGTGATGATGGCAGGAGAGGAGAGGAGATGGTGGAGTAGGAATAATAAAGAGACAGGCAGGCATGGAAAGATGAAGAAGGTCTAGAATCTAGATCATGTCGAGTAAAGTAGAGGGGTTGGATTCGGAATAGGGAAGAGGGAAGGGAGGAGGATGCAAGGAGACGAGAGGAGGAGAAGAGGGCCTGTGTCTGTCCATCAGTGAACATCTGGTCTGAGTCTCGGCTCCTTCACTACACACACACACACACACACACACACACACACACACACACACACACACACACACACACACACCATGAACCCAAAGGCACCCAGACCAAATAATCATGGATGACATACAAAACATGGATTTAAATGCTCACACTTGCAATAAATAATATAAAAAGCGAGTAAGCAGTGTGGTCAACTGCC
>NC_139711.1:35806793-35809293 GCF_964188405.1 Protomyctophum parallelum | reverse complement strand
TAGACTAGTGAAGAGAGACAGGTTCTGTAGACTAGTGAAGAGAGACAGGTTATATAGACTAGTGAAGAGAGACAGGTGGCTATAGACTAGTGAAGAGAGACAGGTTCTATAGACTAGTGAAGAGAGACAGGTGGCTATAGACTAGTGAAGAGAGACAGGTTCTATAGACTAGTGAAGAGAGACAGGTTCTGTAGACTAGTGAAGAGAGACAGGTTATATAGACTAGTGAAGAGAGACAGGTGGCTATAGACTAGTGAAGAGAGACAGGTTCTGTAGACTAGTGAAGAGAGACAGGTGGCTATAGACTAGTGAAGAGAGACAGGTGGCTATAGACTAGTGAAGAGAGACAGGTTCTATAGACTAGTGAAGAGAGACAGGTTCTATAGACTAGTGAAGAGAGACAGGTGGCTATAGACTAGTGGGAAGGTGTAAAATCCTTTAGCAGTGCAGTAGATCTCGTTCTCATCAATCGATGCTCACATCAATCAATCCAAATGGCTCCCAGAGGAGAGGACCCTGTTTAACGGCTAATAAAGCGCCAGCCACTGAGGCCTGAACTGCAGATCTACTGCAGATATGCAGGATTACGCGCCTGTCGACTATGCACTTTTTGAGACCCAACTGTCTTTGGACACACACACACACACACACACACACACACATACACACACACGGTGTCTTTCCTGCACATTCACTCACTCACTCGCACGCACACGCACACACACACACACACACACACACACTCTCTCTCTCTCTATACTTGAAGTGATGGAAAGATACCAAGTATGCCCTGCCCAACTCTGCAGTGTAAGTTTAATCACAAGTCATGTTTATACATTATAGGTGAAAATGTACTCTCAGAAATGGGGTCATTCTTTGGTTCAATTGTTTTTTAAATGGAGCTTGATGCAAGGATACAAGGAGCACTCTACACTAAACTATTGTTACATGCTGTTTCTTCTCCATCCTCTTTCAGCTTTTGCGAGCGCTCACTTTAGATTAGCATCATGTGACAACACGGGCAGGAGTCCTGCGTTAGCGATAAAGACGCAGGACGGGTCAATCGCCCGACTGTTGGCACACTACACGTCTCAGTGTTGTCCCACAGCGATCTAGTTCATCATTATTCTGGAGAACAGAAGGGCAGAAAGTGGCAGAACGCGGAGTGGAGAACTATCTCTTTGGCAGAGCCGCGTGCAGAACGTCGAAAAGGCAAGATGGCAGCGGGGGTTGAAGTTTTATCGCGTTGGCAGGTAGATGCTGCATGATGGGAGGAGTCGTCTCTCTCTCTCTCTCTGCTGGCAGATACTGTTTTTTCCCCCACTCTTTCCCTCCGCTGTTCCTTCAGCTTGAAAATTGCTGCCTGTGCAAACAACATCAGTGTTGTCTGTGGCCAGGCTGTTGCCAGAGATAAGGACATGGACACAAAGGACTCATGATGGAACAGAGGTGAATTTACAACTCCACAGCCACTGCTGTTAACAACACCTCCTCCTATACTGCTTCACCCTCGGCTCTCCCTTGTCTTCTTCACCCTATACCTTATTCCTTCACTTCCTCTCAGACAGAAAAAGTTGGGCTCTCGAGAAGTTGTTTTTGTATGATGTCCTGTCAGCAATATCTTGAGTTAAATGTTGTACGACCTCTGGATCTGGGGGGTTGGAATGGTTCTAGGTCTGTATATTTCCACGTGCTCTTATCATCTTATGTGTCACATGTGTGTCTGTGTGTTTATGTTTATACACGGTGGACTAGCCAGCACTTAGTTGGCACAGCAACGAGTGGAGGGCATAATTTGAACCCTCCAATGGTCACTCATCAGAGAGCAAAAACTGTCCACTTGAGTTGTGGTCAACCACACACACAGTGTCTCTTTCCCTCTCTCTCTCCCTCTCTCTCTGTCCTCTCTCTGCCCTCTCCTCTATATCTTCATGTCTCTCTCTCTCTCTCTCACTCACTCACTCACTCACTCACTCACTCACTCACTCTGTCGCAGCCTCTTCTCAGTGAGGATCCAAGAGCATTATTCCGCAGCTGTAGATTAAAATCCCCAATAATAAAGTAATCCACCTGCAATGCATTATACTCCAACTCTACTTGAAGACATTAGGTTTGCTGAACACTGTTACCGTGATGATGGTGTTTCTCCTCGTCATTTGAATCAGTGATTCGCAGCACTGGTATAAATGACACAATGTTACACGATATAGCCCCAGGAAGCAGTTCTCCATAGCAGTCGACTAGCAGTGACAGTGGAGATGGTTGTAATTGTGGAGTAATTGTGAAAATAACAGATCTACAATTATTTTCACGACTTCTTAAATGTTTGCTTTCTAATTTATGGAATTTATTACATTATCTTCGTGAAATTTGAATTGATGGAAATGTTAGCTTTTTGGGGGGGAATGCCAGGGAATGTTTTTTGAAAATGTTTTAAAACTATAATTAAAAACTAAATGTAATAATAATAATAATAATAAAACTTTATTTGTATACAGTA
>NC_139711.1:35799293-35804293 GCF_964188405.1 Protomyctophum parallelum | reverse complement strand
CTTTCTGTTTCCCTGCACATATTATCAGAAGTCATTAAGGTTGCCAGGCCCACTTTGTTTTGGTTTCCTCTCTTGTGAAGCCGAGGGGGCGTCATCACGGTCCTCAACGCGTCGGTTGGGTGATGAATAGCCCAGGAATTATGCTCTCCATGCTTCCTTCCGCCACATCTCTTCCCTTTCACCCCCCCCCCTCTCTCTCTCTTCCACCTCCATTCCTCTCCTCCCCTTTATCTCTCTCATCATCTGTCGCTCTTTCCCTTTATCTGTAGTTCCTCCATCTTCTCTTTCTCTCTCGCTCTCATTTCCTGTCGTCGTTGTCGTCGTGTCGTGTCCCCCCCCCCCCCCCCCACACACAAACACACACTTCGGCTCACCTCCCCATGTGGTAGACTACCACAGCACCTCAAACGGCCCTAAAAACAAGGCTCCGGACATCCCAAAACAAACTAGTCAGGCTTCTACTTGGCCTAATTCCCAGAACCTGCACCTCACCTCCGCTAATTTTGATAGGTTGGAATGGCTTAGGTTTGACGACAGAGTACAGCAACTTGTCTACAAGATACCATGTGTACCTGTCAAAATACTTCCTTAACGTCAACGAAGTCCATGATCACAACACCAGATGGAGTTCCACAAACCACGTTCAACCCAGATTCGGCTCCAACAAGGGGTTAAATTAATTTGCCACTAAAATGTGGAACGCCCTACCAACAGCCGTTAAGAAATGTGAATCCCTAGACTCCTTCAAAACCGCTCTCAAAGAGCACTTATGGGCGGCTACAATTCGAAACCGGTCCCCCCCCCTTTTTTCCATACTGTACACGTCTTTCCCTCTTTTTTCACTGTATATATAGTATTGACTTGTACTTTCGTTGAACTGTACCAATTGTACAAACCATGTGAATAAGAATTTCAATCAATCAATCCTTACACAGAGGGAGGCTGCTTGCATATCGTCCCTGTCGGGTGGAAACCTTGTATGTCCAAAACTGCTACTTTTTGTTGTTGAAATTTGCTGTTTTCCAACTTCCAATGCATCCAATGTAGTTATTATTTAGTCACAAGCTCTTATTAATTATTTCCATTGTCCACAGATACACTCACTTTGGAATTCCGCTTTCAATTAAAAAAAGAAAATAGCAGATAGTTCACACTGTGCGTTGTGAGCTTGTAGATTATTTGTGGTACTTATGTGTGACACTATAGTGTACTATATAGTATTGAAGAAGTAGGACATTAACTTACAAAAGAAACGTAAAAAGTTGAAATACATTATGGAGATACAAGACAGCACAGCCACGAATTCCATCTACAGCCAGACACAAGTCAGATGGTAGCGCTCGGTTTAATCTGCTCAACTCTGAGGAGGCAGGGAAGGAGGAGGGAGGTTGGGGGGGTGTATATGGATGGATGGTCTGGTTGATTCTACCAAATTATTTCTAACCCAGAGTGCTTTGCAGCTTGACAGATCTGCCAGGTTGGCCCACGCAACCAAGGTCACCACCTGTTTGAGAGTCAACTATAAGTAGAGTTTAGGAGGCTCTTCTCTAGCCAAGAGAACGCGTGCTCGTGTGTGTGTGTGTGTGTGTGTGTGTGTGTGTGTGTGTGTGTGTGTGTGTGTGTGTGTGTGAATGTGTGTGTGTGTGTGTGTGGGGGGGGGGGATGTCTCCGAAGGGGCCGTCTGTCTGGTCATCTGTCTCCTCGTCTCTCTGCCTGTCAGTCTCTGGCTGCGCCCACGCTTTTGGGCCCGACAGACGTCCATCTTGCGTTCAGCAGCCAAAAGTGTCCTCGTCGGAGCTATATGTGGGACTGTCAGCTGGCAAGGCCAGAGGTGGTTGAGGCCTTAAAGATAATTATTATAGTTTTTAACCTTTGTTCATCCGGGGCGGAGATATTATTTGGTCATTTTCTAGACATGTACCATCGTTCTATTCCAGAACGCGATCACACCTGAGAGCTGCCCCATGACGTGACCACTTTAGGGTCAGTTAAGTGCGTTACTTGAGCATTTTGAGATTGTTTTCTGCGTCCATGTTTCACCAGCCAGTAAGGGGATTAAAATCTCCAACTTTCTGGCCACAGGCCCATTTGTCTGTCCTTAAGGTTGCCGTCACCCTCATGTCGTAGAATGTACTTACAGAGAGTGCCATTGTTGCCGTCACCTCTTCTGAACTGTTTTCGTCAAAGTCTGCAGCGGGTGTACACAATATGTTGGAACTGCAGCGGGTGTACACAGACTGCAGCGGGTGTACACAATATGATGGAACTTTTTAAAGCCAAAACATTCCTGAGATTAGGAGCCACTGATGGTAGAAATAAAAAAAACATGTAAACGAGACCCGGGCGGCTAGTGTAGCGTTCCAGGCACCTATAGGCTGCTAAGCCTGACAGCGTGTCACAGGTTTGACCCCCGATCCCGATGACCTCTGTTGGGTGTCATTCCCCATATCCACACCCCCCCCCCCCCCCCACACACACACACACTAAAGTAAACGGGGCAGATCAACCACTTCTCTGAACTGGTCACCTTAGCTTTATTATCAGGCAGACGGCTACCTTCCTTTTCATGGGTCAAGGAAATGATATTAGTTTATGGCTATCATCAGTTTCTTAAAAAAATAAATAATATATATATTTAAAACGTATAACTTTCTCTCTCTACACTGTAACATGTCAAATGTGCATGCGCATAAAATAAATCTAATAAATCTAAAAAGTAGTCATCAATACAAATTCAGTGCAGCACTGTAAGAGGGACATAGCATGTTATAGTTTGGTTTGCATATGCAATTGGATGGGAAATCATGGCAGCAATGAAGACTCACAGGCCACAGGAGGAGAATTCTGGACAAGGTTCAAAAGTTTGTTATGCAGTCCAAGATCTTAGGTTGCATTGGAGTTATGAGTTTGTAAACAACATTCCTACCAGTTTGTCAGTGTATCTTAATGGTTATTATATTGCTTGCCATTTGGGGGCTTAATCTGGTGCCAGTGGGTCAGTGACTTTGTGAATATGTGTTGTGTGTCGGAAATAAACAGATATTACAATGCTGCTGCAACAGACTATGGTTGAGTCTAAGTGCTGCTGCCTAAAGCATTTCAGGTCACACACGCACATCACAAACACGCACGCAGGCACGCACGCATGCACACACACACACACACACACACACACACACACACACACACACACACACACACACACACACACACACACACACACACACACACACACACACACACACACACACACACACACACACACACACACACCTAGATTAGCTGGGTCGCAGATACAGTTTCTACTATAGATTGATTGAATAATTGAATAAACAAGCTATCGTCATACAAGTCAAAGCAATGGCATGTTGTTGGTTTGGTTTGTTAAGTAGTAAAAACGTTCAGTATACTACCTTACTGATAGAACTCCCTAGTAATGAATGAGTGAGTGCCTTTGGACGCAGCATATTAACAGGCATGTTTAGCAGCCAGGTCAGACCAGGGCACACACACACTATATAGCTTGCTCTGGAAATGGCCAGCAGCTGCTATGGCGCGCTGTGTGGGGTGACAGACAGTGGTCTGTGGTGGTGGGGGGTTTACAAGGCGGATACTGGAACCGTCCAGGTAGTAAAGCTCTTATTTACTCGCTGATCGTCTTAGAGGCCCGGTAGCTCGTCCATCTCTCTCAAATGGAGCTTAGCGGAGATTAGGCTGCCGTAGATCCTCTTTATTATATTTAGCCTGTCTAATCGTTGCATTAGAACAAGAGCATGTTGCACAGAATCATCCGTGCGTAGGCACGGTTGTGTATGTGTGTGTGTGTGTGTGTGTGTGTGTGTGTGTGTGTGTGTGTGTGTGTGTGACGACCGGGGTCAGTTTGTGCACCGTGTTAATTCAACTCTGATAGGATTTTACAGTGCAGGTCTAGTTAACCACTTCAACCCTGGCATCAACCTTTTCATTCTTTGTTGCGAGTTTAGAGCAGCTATTTTCGAATAGCTGATGTATAGGGCTATCCCTAGCCCTATTAGTCTCTATGTGTATCACTGGCTTTACATGGACAATATTTATTCCTTCAGAATGAATTCATTCCAAACAGAGATTCATACCCAACTGTTTACATGGAACCTGAATAAAAATATTCCTCGTTCATTTACAGCACTATTAAGGGCAGACATGTGTAAAAAATGTGTGAATGCATGTATTCCAAACTCTCAATAGCGTTCGGAATAACGTGTTTAGATCGTAAATGTATCCGATTTAAACGGTATATATACTACCCCTTCAAACCCGAATGGAAATTAATTCGGGACAGACCGGAATGGAATATTATTTTCCAATTGAGTTGTTTACATGAGCATTTGTATTCTGAATGAGCAATGTCTCTGAATACAAGTGGAATATATCTGTCCATGTAAACGCAGCCACTGTGAGGGACTAGTTCTGTTGGCATGCCTGGTGTTTTCATGGGCTGAAAAGGCTGCAAAGGAGCTGATAGGCCTTGAATAGGGGGTGTGCTGGATAGTACCTAGACTCAATAGCCATTTCCAGTTTGAAATTTCTATAACTGATGGGCACTGGGTGCTGGCAGACTGGCTTCAGTGTTGGCCCTCAGCCTGGCTTCTAACAGCCTGGCCTCCACTGACCAGCGCCACAGGAAGATAACTCAAATAGGTACCATCTTATCCTGTGTGCCACTTGAAAAGTATATCATTTAAAATTTGGACGGAGTTTACACTGTGTAGCTTTGTGCTGGTGTACAAACTGGCTCAGCCGAGCAGTGGATAGTATGGTAATTAACAAAACAAAACAAAACAAAACAAAAACATAAAGTAGATTACTATTTTCACAGCAGCCAGGCCATCTTATATTTCTGCTGAGTATCAGGTGTTTGGAGAATGGGTTTCCCCCAGGGCTCTCTTGTGGGGGGGGGGGGGGGGCTAGTGTCAGAACCTTGCAAACTCAAGTCCCCAGTGAGCTCCATTCAGCAAGGTTTA
>NC_139711.1:35679293-35794293 GCF_964188405.1 Protomyctophum parallelum | reverse complement strand
GCGGCGTGATGTCATTTTTCGGTGGTCACCTTATCACCTAAAACTGGTATGGTTAGCAAACCACGCCTCTAGTGGCTCCAATGAAGTTGTCCCATCTTCATACATAAACCATCTTTGGTAGAACACTGTGTATATATTGCTGAAACTACCCTCCCATAAATCATTGCTAATGACATTTACTTCCTGGAATGAGTGAACTACTTATCCCATAAACCATTGCAAATATAGCATTGACTTCCTATCTATCAACAGTTCAGTTGTTTGCCTCTTGCGTGTACAGTGTTTTATTTATTTTTCACCACAACACTTGTATTCCCCCTAGTAATCTTGGCAAATGGTATATTCCCACCTATTTTTTTTTTTTACAGTCTATGATTCCCACCAAGGTTCAGGGGCTAGGTCAGCACAGGTGCAATACATTATTGTTAATTAGCATTAGCAAGGAGCCCGTGGCGTGTTTTTTTTTTCTTCCTCCAAGCAAGTGGCAGAGAGTTGTTTTGTTGTGTTGGTAAATAAAAATAAAAAGGAAGCAGACCTCCCTGAATGCGTTGGGGTTATTATGAACAATGGACCAAATTCTGGAATTAATGAAGTTGAATGGAAACATTGGAACAGGATGGAAATGGACGTCGCAACATTTGGACTATGCTGTTCTCGCATCTATGATTCTGATTATTGAAGCCACTTCGACCGCTGCTGCGGTGGAAATGTTTGAGTGACAGCTCACAGTCACAGCAGCGCATCACAGCCATCAGAAGAGGTGAGAAATATACAATTGCAAATGCAGGTTCCTTCTGTTTATTTGGTTGCTGTTTGAACACGGTGTTCAGTGCTGCCGCTTGAACATTGGGGATCTGTTTTTGGTTGTGGCTTGTGTTGTTGTGCGCGACTACTTCAATTGCCTGCTGTGTACTGTAGCCTATTCTTGGGAATGTCAAAACTCTTATCATCATACATCATCTAATTTTGGCCAATCACAATTTGCGTCCTAGGGGACTAGGGGCGCTAGCCCCCTATGTCCAGCTTTGAGGGTTTTTGTGTAAAGAAAACGCAAACATTGTCCTAAAACAACCATTGAATTCCATTGCAATGAACGGTCAGTTTTGAGTGTTTGTGCAAATAACACACATTGAATGCCATTGACAATGAACGGTCAGTTTTGAGTGTTGTGCAAATAATACACACATTGAATGCCATTGTGTAACTGTAAATACAAACATATTGTGTAAACACAAACATTGAAGACAAAAGTGAGGATGCAAATTGTGACTGGCCGGAATGAGATGATGATACATGATAAATACTTTTATCATACTTTGCTCAGCCAATCAAATCATCGCTATGGAGACTGGAGTGATTGCTATTCACACAAACACATAGCCCCTCTCGGAACCCTCCATAAAGCTTTTCTGAAATGTGGATGTCGCTTTGTGTAGGGTCCCTGTCCAGATTTATATTTTCGTATGGGAATTTTGGAACGCGGACATAAATATGCTCCGTAACATCGTATCTGCGGCGTTTGACGGCTTTTTTTTGTTTGAGTTATTCTGAATTTGTGAACTATAAGTACAAACCGCTGCGAATATCTCCTGTGGCGCGGAAGCCGTTAAGTATTTTTATTTGACCGATTTGGTCGCTTTATTTCTTCTTGTTTGTTTACCGTTTATTGTACCGCCTCCCGGTGTGCGGTTGGCTTGTGCGGCTACGTCCCTGCCTCTGATCTGCTCTGTCATAGCTATAGCGCCACTAGCTAGCCAGATAGGCGGTACAATGAGGTGTCAATAAACAAGGAAGGAAGAGAAGAATCAAAGCGACCAAATCGGTCAAACAAAGATTAAAAGTACCTAACGGCTTCCGCGCCACAGGAGATATTCGCAGCAGCATGTATAGGTACTTATACTTCACAGATTCAGAAGCCCTCACACGAAAAAAAGTCGTCAAAGAACGCAGACAGGCGTTATCCACATTGTTTATGTTTTTTTTATGTCCGCGTACCAGGTGGCAGGATACTGCTGGAACAGGACCCCATGGTCTGTGTCGTCAAAAATGTCAGAAACTTCAGTACCATTGGGTTCTGCTTGGAGGGCTAACAAACACACAAAGCTGGGTATAGGAAGGCTTGTAACTCTGTTTGCTCCAGACGCTATTTTTGCGGGCCGACAGCCGGACACATGCGTGCTGAATTGACACCACTGAGGTGATCTCTCTCTGTATCTCCCTGTATTTTATTCTATTTCAGTCTCGCAAATACTATGGTTGGCTATGGTTGTCCTCTTCTCCTATGGGTCAGTCATGCTGTTTGTCTCCCCTCCCCTCCTCCTCCTCCCATCACTCAGGTTGTAAGTCCTATAAAATGACTGGTCTCTGAACAGGAAAAGGACTTTGGCAAAGCATGCGTCTCATTCCTTATTGTGGTGACCACCCAGCTGACTCGGCTGTGTTACTGGAACCATAAGGGGTCAATTTGTACACTGAACGTTCAGGATATCACAGTGCACTCCCTCCCTCTATCCATCCATTTCTCTCCTTTTCTCATGCTCCTTCCCCAGTCTGTCTTTCTCTACATTCGTTCCTCTGTGTCTCTAGTACACTCAGTCTATATACTCTCAGAGTATATGAATGGATACATTAACAACACTGAGGAATGTGTACAGTACCTTGAGCAAACACCCTGCAATCAAACCCGCTGTCATCAGCCGCTCCCTGTGGTCCTTCTAACCAACGACTGTGGTTCAGGATTAGAAAGCGGCTGCAGTCACACCGCATGTGGTCTTGGCTCGAGTCTGGGAGGGTCAAATTAGAGGATTTCAAAAGGGTGTTTTAGCCAGGATGGTTCAAGAGCTGATCTGCCACTAAGGGCTGCATTTCAAATACCCCCCCCCCCCCTCTCTCTCTCTCTCTCTGCAATCCTGCATTCAGATAGCCTGACATGGCTAGTCTAATATCACTGGATATTTTTTCCTGTGGCAGATTGGTCTGGTTTCCAGACTAGCATTTAACCTTTACGCGGTGCTCAATATGGGGTCTGGTGGTGACCCCAGCCTTGAGTTGTTTCTAGAGGGTCCCCAGCTAAATAGTTGATGGGACGAATCAAAGAGTCAATTTGGTTTCTTTTGTATACTCTCTGAGTTAAATTAACACAGGATTGGGATCCCAGAGAGAGAGGGGGGGGGGGGGGGTTACGTGGCTTAATGAATCGGTTGAGAATATTTATTTATATTATTGTTTGATAATACTTTTTAATTTAGCAACAGTGATGTGTGATTAAGACAGATTGGTGAACGAAAGGGAAATGTAGGCAAAGCAGGACGACGTCGTTAGTTATGGTAGGCTAACCACAGCTTGTTTGTTGATCATATTTCGTAGTTCATGTTCGAATGCTGGCCTGGAGCACGTCAACATTCCCTCTATTCTACAAACAAACATTTTGAAATGATTTTTATATTGTCTGCAGATACATTTTTGGGAGAAAATTAATCTCGAAGCCTAGCAGACCGCGTCTGTAAATAGTATTCTCATTTTGTCATCCGAGGCATTGGGCCAGCTAGTACTATCCAGTGAAAAGGAATTGCCGTGATTTGTTTTAATTTGATACAGAGCATCGCTTTGTAAAAGTATAGCTGTATGTTTTATGACTCCCGGGAGGGGAAATGTGCGGCTGTATCATCCTGGCAGCTCTGCCTCTTCATAATATGGTGATGTGAGAGAATGAGATGAAACACATTGCAGTGATTTGAAGACATCCATCTAAACACTCAGCACAGTTCGATGCCACAGAACCAGAGCTCTTATTCAAACAAGACATGAGCGACATTGTGACATTGCTCAAATCCATCTGCCTGTCTCTCTTCCAACGTCTATGTCTTTGTTAAACCCTTCTTTTACATGTTGTCTATTTTAAGTTTATCCCACTGCTCTATATCCTCCCCATATCTCTCTCTCTCTCTCTCTCTCTCTCTCTCTCTCTCTCGATCACAATCATTTTTTTCTCCAGCATCTTCTTATCAGATTTCCAATTTGTAGAGATTACACCAATCAGGTCATCATTAATGGAAGCCAAATGAGACTAAAGAGCCTCTCCTGTCTTTTCTTCCTCGTCCTTCTCTACTCCTGTCTCCCTCCACTCTCACGCCTCCCTCCATCACAGCTCAGTATTGAGCTGCCTGTGATACATGCACGGTGCAGTCACATTATCACACGCACGCACGCACGCATGCACGCACGCACGCGCGTGCGCAGGCAGGCATTGCTGAACAGTCACTCTCTCAGCCCTCTCCATATGCAAACATAAACAGATAGACAGACACACACAATATGTACACACAAAATGCACATTAATCCAAGACCTCTTTGGTGGGGATGGATATTTCTCGCTTTGAGGGAAAATCCCCCTCCCCCAATCCCCCCCCCCCCCCCACACACACACACACACACACACACACACCCCCAGCGCTCATCCACCCTCCAACCCCCAACACACACACACACACACACACACACACCCACACCCACAGTGTTTGCCATGGGAGATAGCCGTCATCTGTGTATTTATTTCCTGCCTCTGAGTGCGAGTGAGAGTCCTGTGTGTTGACTCTATAATCCCTCCATTTGCCTTGGCCAGAGGCTGAGATCAGGGCCATTTCCCAGAGGTTGTCATGCACAGCGCGCCGCACGGCTGACCTCCGCCGTTAAAGAGGCCCAGGGTATCACAAGCAGCTGAGATATTCTCTTAACGCAAGGGGTCTTCAGCGTTGTTCAGGTCAAGAACCCCTTAGCTGAGAGAGAGATGAAGCAGGGACCCCCCCCCCCCACGACTACATATTCTATAGAATTGTGTTGCAGATTAAACTTTTAAATAGAATTCATAGATAGATTTGCCAGCATTATCATCAATGTTGTATAAATGTATTTTTTTTGTAATAGCGAAAAACACACACACATGAGTGTTTCATGGTGTGGAGAGAGACTTTGCTTTCTTTTAAATAGCTTTAACATTTTTATAATTATTTTACTAGTACTTTGCTCAGCTGGGTGTTTTATTGTATTTGTATAATTATTTATTGTCCTGTATGTATTGTCCTGAATGTATGCATTGACCTGAGCAAAACAAATTTCCCTTGTGGATAATAAAGACATCTAATCTAATCTAAGAATAAATATATAAGATAAATCTGTGAAAGTGTGAATTCATGTTTTAGACATTTAAGCCATTCTGCCTCAAAATTAAACTCGACTATTGGCTCTGTACTTGGTTTGCTCTTTTTATGCCTTTACATCAAACCTCTGCCAAAAATTGCAGATCCCGAGCTCCCTGTTAAAGACCCCTTGACTCTTAAATATTGCAGCAGCATTGAGGCTTTCTAAACCATATCATGAGGTTTGTTCAGAAAAGAGAACTCAATGAGACTGAAGGTTATTTATTTATTGATACAGTGAGAGTCATTGAAGTGAGAATGTGAAAAGCCAGTTGTTCTCAGGGTGCAAACGATAGAGGCCAACATGAAAGAATTCACAGAGTTTTCAAGAGGCAGCTCATCAAGAGGTCAGTTGCGGAGACGAGAGAGCGATGATGGCAGCAGGAAAAAAATAATACATTGTGAAGGAAAGTCAAAGTTGTTTGAAAAAAGGCCACTTTTAGCATGCAAGGTTGGGATTAAGTGCCATATAAAGGACTTCAACGGAGATAAAGGAATGCAGGCTAGGGAGAGGAATGGAGACAGACAGAGGAGAGAATGGAAAAAGGTGACTGCACCACTGTATGACCTCAGAGAAAGGGGAGAGAGTGAATGAAGTGTGTGTTCGGTGTGTATGTGGATCCATGTGTCGGTGATTTATCCTGACGTCTTCCTCAGGATTTCTACACCGCTCTCACTCTCACATTCTTTGCTGTTGCTTGGTTCCTAAATTTATGACCTGCATTTTACTGGAGAAGAGAGGTGAGAGACGCCAGGGAAGACGAGGGATGGATGGATGGGGGGGGGGGGGGGTGAAGGAGGAGCGAGGGCTTGAAGACGGGGAAGAGAAAATCAACTTATGGAGCAGGAAATATGGGATGTTCAGACATCGGAGAGCATTGTATTGGTAAAGGAAATGCTGTTAAAGCCGTTGGGGCTTTGAATGCATGGCTCCAGATCTTTACCCTGAATGTAACCTCACCAAACCCACACCTATCTTTAATTCAAATTAAATTAATTAAACTACACTAAATCTATGTCTAAATAAACTATAGCTATAGATAATAACTATATTTCAGTCAGGACAACTCAAGAATGGATGGAAATTTGGAATATTTATTTAATATAAATGATGAATTGGATCTGCTTTTTAGGTTCTCAGATCAAGCACATTAGTCCCAACCATAGGGACTCCGAATCCCCCGTACCTAAACAGCAGATCCAAAAAACGACAGGTGGAAGCTGGGTTGGAGGAGGGTGAGCAGCAAAGGTTTAGGCAGACAGCAGCGCAGCAGCATCAGTGTGTGCAGCCGCAAACAAACAAGCAGATTGAGCAGTGCAAACTTCCAGTTATATAGCCGGTATGAAGATGGAATGAGTGTGTGATTGGATGAAGTGAATCATGTGAACGTGATGCTGAGGCGGCCCAATTAAAGGGCCAGCAGCGACTGCACTGGGGTTTCCTGACTGAACTTGCTCCGCCCATGTCTGTGACAGGCGTGATGCTCATTACCATGATGTAATTCCCCCAAACTAAAATGGAATAGATTGTGGCGCGTCTGAGTATAATAGTGATTGGTTATAGTGTGGTAAAGGTTATGACGTCTGAGATGTGACTTTGAACGAAGTGGCATTCATGTTTGCCGTTTCTAATGGTGCTTTAACACAGTATTTCTCAAATGGGGGTATATGTATTGTGTACACAGAGGTACTACAGGGGTGACAGACGTTGTAAAATGGCTAATTGAATCACTGCCGGCTATAACGGATGTGCTTGGATTCAGAAATCAGGGAAAGGAGGTACTGAAGCCCCAAAAGATGATAAACTCTGTAACAGAGTGGCATTTCAGTAATCAGCCAGTATCAGTAAGCAGTTAAATCTGCACACTGACTGAGAACATGGAGCTAATAAATGACTGAACGAGATGAAGAAAACAGTATCTGTGAAGGGGACGCACACATGAAGGACTTTTACTGTATTGCCCTAGGCCGAGACGGACAGACAGACAGACCTCATTTGCATGCTGTTCTGCTCAGCTCTGACCAGGCTCTCTCTCTTTCTCTCTCTCTCTCCCTCTCCCACACACCACAAAGCTTCACAGCACAGAAGAGAGTTAAACAAGAAGCACAGGTAGATGGATAGATAAATGGATGCAGGGGCTCCTTCCCTTCTCCTACACCCAAACCCAATTCTCCATCTTCCTCTACATCTGGCTTTCTCTCTCAACTCCATACTCTCCAGTTGTTAATCCACAGGGTCTAGCCTTCCCCTTGGCTTCTGAGCTCAGCAATGTCCACACTAATCCCTTTCTCAGCGACACACACACACACACACACACACACACACACACACACACACACACACACACACACACACACAGAGCTAATCTCATGCTTATGCACTTCCACCACAGCACAGCACCACCAGACACAGGCAAACTCCCACCTAAACACTCAAAACACACGGCAGCCTGCGTACAGCCCCTTCTGTCCTTACAACTGATATCGTGCATGTATCAACTCCCCGACACACACACACACACGCACACGCACACGCACGCGCACACGCCTGCGCACGCACGCCTGCTCACATAGTGTGGCATTTTAGCGCCCTCCACATGCTACTTTCTCGCTGGCTTCTGCTCCTGCATGGACCAGCTTACTGGTGACAAAATAAACAGCCGCAGTATACATTCTTTGCCCTGGTGGTGCTTCTTAAGGTGGCCTAAATTACAGTTTGAAAAGGTCAGAACAGAGCATTGCTACAATTACAGTCAGTTAAAGACCAAGGCGGTTAAACTTAAAGCCAGGGATTTGGGATGTCAAGAGTGAATTTAAGCAAAACGAAAAGCCCTCCAAATGCTCCACCTCGTGTTGGAATTGGTACGCATTTCTCTTGCTATATTTTCAGGAAGACGTGATCTTTTTTTGTTGATTGCATACCGAAATCTCTCCATGTGTAGCGCCCTAAGCCCCTGCCGGAACAGAGGGCTATAGTTTCTGATTTATATTGTTGCAAAATCATATTAGAATTTTGATGATTTACTTTGGCTAGCGCTTGTATCCAGAATGACTTATGCAATAAAGGATTTGTCCTGTGACCTTTCGTGTACAATGAGGCCTCTTGAATTGCAAATTCTTTTCCTCCTTTGAAACCAAGAGATGGCTGGTCTGTTAATGATAGTGTAGAACACACAGCTCTGTACTGTCATGTATGTCACTTTGAAGTTTCATGCAAGACACACCAAGTGCAGTAGTGCACCCCAACTTGGTCTGATATTCTTTCAAGTATATTAAAACATATTTCTGTCCTCACCTGGCCTGGATTACCTACATTCGAATTTAACTGCATTCTCTTAACGGAGATTGGGGGGAGGGGGAAGGGGGGTATTCTTGGACTCAAGGCTGTGGAACATCTGGTAAATTATCTGCAGACTATTTTATAGATGCTAACCTATGCTAACACGTTGAGCTAACCACATCGATAGCATCTCAGCCAGCTTGCTGCATGCATGTGATGGAGCACTCTGATTTTTATGGTGCGCAAGCTCAGCGCAGCACCTGAAACCTATTAGATTCTGTCAGAGAGATTATAAGGTAACTCACCTTTTCCATTCCTCTTTTCCATTTATTCTATTTCTGGAGTGACAAGTCACTTTCCGGATCCGAATCAGGATCAAGACCTTGTTTTTTTTATTAATCAGACAGTTACAGTGTAGACATATAGATGCAGCAAACGGTCGAGGCCATCAGACTCCAGATGTATTGACATTTTTTGACATTTTTTCTTTTGATTTAATTCTCTCTCTTATACAGTAAATGGTATTATTTCTCTGTTCTATTCAAATCCAAATTCAAAGTAACCCCTTTCTTTCTGTTCCAAAGTGATTTATTTTGGATTTGCATATTCACTTGGACACACTTGTAGGTGTGTTTGTGCGTGAGTATGGCAGGGTGTGTGTGTGGGTGGGGTGGGGTGGGGGGGGGGGGACGCGGGGGGGCGGGGCACGGTAGGAATGAGAAACCTTTCATTATCTTTAGGGGACTAGTTCAGGACGAGTGCCGATGTATGACTATTCATGGGGAAAAAAGACATATTGGTGAAAAGGGCCTTGACGTGTACCTGAGACAGGACAACAGAGACTCGATATGGTTGTGTTGTCATTGGCTGAGACAGACAGAGGACAGAGTCACTCAGCGCCCAGTCAGATGGACAGATAGAACAGCATGAGTGGACAGAATAGCACTTGTTGCCTTGAGGAGTCAGGACTCAAGAGATGTTGCCACGGGATTCATTTATGTCAACACACAGAGGAGAGAACGAGGGGGGTGCTAACAGCTGCACCTTTTATTGTTTTGTGGTTTTCTTTTGTGCGCTCCGAAGCCAACCTACCGGGCAACTTTGGTTTAACTTCCACTTGTCCCTTTTTGTCTAACCCGACGACACACACCACGCCCATACCCCCCCGTCGTGTTGAGTTGTAAAGTGGTAAAAAGGAAGGGAGTGTGTCGTCTTCGGTGGGATGTGCATGCTTTTGTGTGTGTGTGTGTGTGTGTGTGTCTGTTTGTGTGTGTTTGGGGGGGTGGGGGTGAGCTGTTGCTCAGGAACAGACTTCTCTATATACGTGACAATGGAGGGCTGTCGGGGTGATGAATGAGGGGCAAGAAGACCCGCCGATGAGCCCACCGCCAGTGCTCCCTGGACAGGCCAAGAGAGGAGTCGCCTGCCCCACCAGAAGATGGATGGAGATGTTTTTATTTGGGGGGAGGGGGAAGGGGACCCAAAAGAAAGGTAGAAAAAACACCTAAATGGATCACTAAAAGAATGGCCCTGCTGTGCCTTTTCGGTAGCAATGGTTTAAACAGCCAGTGAGGTGTCAGGGTTATCTAAGGTTGAGGTGGAGATTGGGTGGGGGCCGCTAGGTCAGTTTGGGCTGAGGGGTGTGGTAGGTGGGCAAGCCTGACCTTCCCTGTATGTAAACTATCTATCTATCTCTCAATTCAATTCAAAGGAGCTTTATTGGCATGAGAAAACATACGTTTACAATGCCAAAGTGGAACAAAACAATCAAGATAAAACAATACAACATGTAAACAGAGCTGTGTTATATTAACACTTTGAATAATGCTATCTTGTGAGACTATAAAAGATTGTGCTTTTTCTGTCAGAGACAGTTATACATCCATATAGGAGATGCTTTATACTCTCTTTATCTCTCTCTCTCTCTCTCTCTCTCTCTCACACACACACACACACACGCGCGCGTTATCTTGCCTTATTCTTATTTGCATTGGGTTTTGCATTTGAATACAGATGACACTGTGTGGCCACTGTTTCCCTGACTACCATGAAAGGCAAGATCATCTGTCTTCTAGTCTATCACCTCCACCAATTTGTGTGTGTGTGAGTGTGTGCGCATGTGTGCTCGTGTTTGCCAAGTCAAGAGGTTGGACTATTTTGTCATTGTTGACGATGCTCCAATCATATTCCTATCGTCCTGCATGTCTCTCACTGATAGGTCCCATGCTGACGACCAATGGCCAAGCAGTATCCTGTATAATCAGACATGGCAACCTGTATTTACATCTTTTTATTAGGCTGCCAGGGGCGCTTCATTGGATGTTTACCCGCCCGCGACATCCCATGATGGGCCTTTACCCCAAATCCATGATCGGGCATGAAGGAAATTAATCAGAAATTCCATAAAATTGTGTTTGCCTCCAATCAAAGGCGGTCCCCAGCCCAGGGATTGTGTAAGCCGTACATTAAGCCTAATTCAAATTCATTTAAGGTCTCTCAGCTGCAAAACGGGCTGCAAATCGAATCCCTGTGCAGCGGAAATTGCTTTAGCTGGCATCACTTAACATGCTTTACACAACGCGATGTACACACAGACCTGACGCAGAAGACACATGCGTGCATGTGAATGTGTGTGCGCTGCGCACACTTGTGACGTGCACACACACACATGGACATGGACACACAGGTGATGTTCATCAATTGGTATATATGTACACAAGCTCTGTTATATACACTGTCACAAACACACATGCACTCTCTCATTCTGTGACAAACCATACACACACACACACTCTCTCTCTCTCTCTCTCTCTCTCTCTCTCTCTCTTGCACCTCTCTGGCTGTGTCATTCTCAATTGTAATCTGCCTGTAAACGAAGCCTTCCTCTCCTCTGGGCTTGACAGATAGTGATTGCAGCAGAGCCAAACAGGCCTTCTCTTTCAATTACACTGATAACTGTCAATATGCATGCTTCCCATTGCCTTCACAAGCTGCATTCCCCAGCCAAGTTGGTTATTGCCTCTGCGCATCACTGCCACTGGAGCGCCACCCCCCCCCCCCCCTCTGACAGCTACTTTGGCTTGCAAAACAACATCCATGCTTTGTCTTCATTCTTTTGAGTGTATGTGACAAAAACAAACAACAAAAAGCCCCAGTCTCCACAACCCTAATAATGCCGAGACTCTTTTTGCGACTCTTCACTATTACTTCTGAAGTCAGCTTCTCTCAAGCTCTATTTCCCTGCATGGACTTGTCGAGCAACAACACTCCAAAGTGGATCCGAGGCATCTTATTTTAGCAACATGTTGCATTTATTAATGTGTAACTTTGCAGCCGTCTTTAAACGAGGACGTGAGGAGGAGGAGGGGGGGGGGGGGCAGGAGGTGGGGGTTGTTGTTAGGGTGGTAACCTTGCAGATTGGTCTGAGACTATTAGCCTCTCTCTTCCAGCGAGGCTTTCAGTAAGCGTGCCATTATTTAGCAGCTGCGGTAGTGAGCGGATGCATGCCCCCCAGCTCCCAGAACACAGTTGATGTTAATGTGCTTTAATAACTAAATGCACTGTCCTACTTGCTTTACACTGCATTAATGGGCATGAAAGATGCATGAGAGTGCGTGGGCGTGTTTGTGTTTTGAAATGGCAGGAGTTTGTGCGTGTAAGTGTTTTGTGTGTCCATGTGTGTGTCCGTGTGTGCTTGTGCGTGCACGCGTTTGTGTGCGCGCGAGACAATCCTGATTCTGAACATAACTATCTATATGTGGACTTTGTACTGTGATTAGCTTTTGTTCAAATACAGCTGTGGATGGAGGGTTGACTGCTGAGTGGGTTTTTGCATTTGCAAGTAGGTTACTGCATGTGGGGACCAAGTAGGTTACTGCATGTGGGGACCAAGTAGGTTACTGCATATGGGGACCAAGTAGGTTACTGCATGTGGGGACCAAGTAGGCTACTGCATGTGGGGACCAAGTAGGCTACTGCATGTGGGGACCAAGTAGGTTACTGCATGTGGGGACCAAGTAGGTTACTGCATGTGGCGACCAAGTAGGTTACTGCATGTGGGGACCAAGTAGGTTACTGCATATGGGGACCAAGTAGGTTACTGCATGTGGGGACCATAGACTGTAAAAAATATGGACAAAGCGTTCCCCGGGTCTAACATGAACGTAAAATGAAGCCTGTAATAATATGCTAATTCCTGATGTAAGTCGCCATCTTTGGTACCAGCTGGCCATTGGCTGGCTCCGTTTTGTATACCAGCTGGTCATTGGCTGCCCAGACAACGAGGCGGGACTTCCCCCCTTCTTCTCCGTTGGTTTTTATTTTGACTCGAGTGGGAGGGGAATCCCGATCATAGACTGTAATGGTAGCCACGCCCCTCAGAACATACGCGATGTTTTTTTTTCTTTATGGTCATTTTTTTAATTAATGGGACCATAATTTTCCAAAAAGAATATTATGACATTAGAAATGAGACTTTAAACTAGTGACTGGAAGAAGAAAGTATTCATGACCATGTTTATTAAGGTAATACAGTCTAGGTGAAGTTGGGCCAAAATACATGGGCCTCTATGGAGCTATGGGGCTTTTTGGGTCCGGTCCAGCGCCACAACAGGCCATTATATGAACTACCGATTTCAAATGAGGCTTCACGAAATATCTGGCTGACTGCCCCCCTGGTGGGGACCAAGTAGGCTACTGCATGTGGGGACCAAGTAGGCTACTGCATGTGGGGACCAAGTAGGTTACTGCATGTGGGGACCAAGTAGGTTACTGCATGTGGGGACCAAGTAGGCTACTGCATGTGGAGACCAAGTAGACTATTGCATGTGGGGACCAAGTAGACTACTGCATGTGGGGACCAGAAAAGGATTGTACTGGTAATATCAGTCAATGTGACCTTATTGCAGTGGTTCCCAAAGTGGGGTCCGGAGACCCCCAGTGGTACCCAGCTAAATGATGGTTAGGAACCAAATGGACCCTTTATGGGTCTGTAACTCTGAGAATGTACAAATGGAACCACCACAAATGGTCCATTTGGTTCCATATGTACACTCTCAGAGTTAAATTAACATTGATTTTACAATATAAATTGGGGTCCGAGAGATAGAAATGCCATTAAATGGGTGTCCGTAGTAGACTAATGCATGTCAAACTGGGGGTCCTTGAAATTAAACTGGTTGAGAAATGAGAATCACTGCTAGAGCCGTAAAACATCTTCTCTTTTTGGGGTCCCCGGCATATCTTTTCAAATGAGGGTCCGTGGGCTAATTGGTGTCAATTTTGGGGACCTTGACATGAAAAGGTTTGGGAACCACTGCCTTATTGGGACATTTGACTAGTCGTCACTGTGATGGAAAGGATCATTTTCAGGTATAAGATGATCATCATCACTAAGTCAGAACATCCTTCAGTGGAAGTTAAGGTTACATTTAGTAATAGTACGTGTACTTATTCTTCATGGTAGCGCTGCTTAGCTTACTACTATGCAGATCTGTCTCAGTTACATCTCACATTTTAGTTTTTCTCATCCATATGTGATGTAGATAGCATGTTCTTTAGACAGATGCTAAGTTCACCTGGTATACATATGTGATGTAGATAGCATGTTCTTTAGACTGATGCTAAGTTCACCTGGTATACATATGTGATGTAGATAGCATGTTCTTTAGACAGATGCTAAGTTCACCTGGTATCCATATGTGATGTAGATAGCATGTTCTTTAGACAGATGCTAAGTTCACCTGGTATCCATATGTGATGTAGATAGCATGTTCTTTAGACAGATGCTAAGTTCACCTGGTATCCATATGTGATGTAGATAGCATGTTCTTTAGACAGATGCTAATTTCACCTGGTATCCATATGTGATGTAGATAGCATGTTCTTTAGACTGATGCTAAGTTCACCTGGTATCCAAGTTTCCACTGTTACAATTATCTTGTTTATTGACTAGAGCTCACGCTTACTCAGCTTATTCTGATTTCGCACTAGTAAGTCACTCTGTCTGTATAAGCGTCTGCTAAATGCCATTGCATTAATTATATAGCAATAGATTCAGGGTTAGGGTTAGGTGTAATTAGACTTCAGAGTTAAGACAATGGCAGAATAAAATTGCTGTTGACGTCCCCACAAGATTAGTGTGCGTGCGTGCGTGTGTGCTCCTTTTCTGGTGGGATAAATGAGAGTGCATATATATGACAGGAGTGGCAATGTAGTAAATTGGAGGAAATAAGGACTACATATGTTAAAGCTGAAACACACACACACACACACACACACACACACACACACACACACACACACACACACAGACACAGACACAGACACAGACACAGACACACAGACACAGTTTGTTTGGACACTTTAACAGTCTCAGCCAATCATCTTCAATCACCCTGACAGCTGAGTGTTTGCCACAGGGCAGCCAGCGAAGCACTTCCCCTAAAATGCTTCAGAATAAAAAAACAGGACGTTTACATACTCAGTAAAACCAAGAGTGTTAATTTGACTCTGAGTGCATCTTGATGGTAAAACACTTTTCAACTTTTATAATAAACTTGTATAATGTTCTTGCTCTATTTATCGTGTGTGTGTGTGCATGCGTGCGCGTGTGTGCGTGCGTGCGCCCTCTGTGCATGCTAGAGGTGAGGTGTGGAATGAATTAATCTCTCATTAATTTAATAATTACACTTTTGCCTGAAGCCAGCAGTTGAATTTGTCAGGTTTTTTTTTACCCCTAGACATGACGCATAACATGGCAGGCAGGTAGAATCAAACACAGGAGCTGCATTCAGCTCTATTGAATAGCTTTTTGTCCTTTTTAAAGCAGCAATCTAGAACAATTCCTTTATTAATAAAACTAGACCGGTGTCCGTTGGGCACTGGCCTACTTGGAACGATGCAAGTTGGAAATGCATGCCCCACCCCGGTTATGGCTGTTCTTTGTCAGGCATGCCCAAATATGGAGTCTATGCAGATGTCAGAACATCATTGTGAATTTGTGATGTCCGGGGCTGACGGACAGATCGGTGAACCAATCAGGGTGTGCGTTTTTCTGAGCCGCGGCCCTCCCATCTAGGCCAGAAATGTCTAGCGTTAGCTTAGCTCAGGCTAGTGAACACCTTCCTGACAAGCTAAGCCAAAAAAAAAGAATGTTGCTTGTCATTTGCATAATTTGATATTGCATTGCTCTGCATGCTTGATTGATTTGAATCAAATGCAGGGAATAAAATATCAGGGGACATTCAGCGCATCTCGTTTTTCCTGATTCTCTCGCTTTCACTTTATCAGGCATGCACACGCACACACACACACACACACACACACACACACACACACACACACACACACACACACACACACACACACACACACACACACACACACACAGAGAAAGAGAGAAAGGCATGTGAGAACGGCACCTTATCACCCTCACAGTAACACACAATCACACACGTGTGCACAGGCATGGAATGTGCACATATGCACAAAATGCACACAAACAATACTGTGTATTCACATTAAAATCCTCAGTGTTAACTGAAAATGTTGTGTAAAATGCACAAACTGCATGCTCTATAATTCTATAGTGTCATAGCTAAATGAATGAATGAATATTTATGATGTTTAGTGTGTGTAAAATGTTATTGCAGTCGTTTTAGTGGCAGACACTCCTGCCTGTCAACATCCTGGGCTTTAGATCCCGCCTCCGACTGGTCTGATGAGCAGTGATGTTTTACTTAAGTAAAAGTATGTGATTATATTGTATTAAATTAAAATGCACTTGAGTAAAAGTACAAAAGTATTGGCATCAAAATATACTTTTGTACCAAAGTAATGTACTCATTCAAATGGCCGTAATATATTTATTCATTGATTGATTGATTTAATAACAGTTTGCAGAATTACAGTACATTTCAAGTACAACTCAATACAAAAACTGTTAACTGAGTGGACGACACCATAAAGCATTACACTTGTTTACAATTGGGCCCACCCTTGTTTGTGCCGAATCTGGGTTGCACAGGGTTTGTTGAACTCCCTCTGGTGTTGTGGGACTCCGTTGACATTAAGGAAGTATTTAGACAGGTACATCTTGGTGGTGTAGCAAATCTTGAGGCCAAGTAGTAGCCTGACCAGTTTGTTTTGGGAAGTCTGGAGCCTTGTTTTAAGGGCCTTAGAAGTGCTGTGGTACCAGGAGGTGCATGCATAGTCGTACGACTATGCATGCAAGCTTGTACGAGGTCTCCTGTTAGGGTGTTTTTGTTGACCAGTGAGGAGATCCTGTATAGGAATCTTGTTCTTTGGTTGACTTTTTTGATCACGTTGGTGGCCATTTTATCACCAGAAAGATTTGCCTCCAGGATGGAACCTAGGTAGGTAATTTCGTGTGATAATATTGTCACCCTCTCTAGGGCTGAATTGGTTAAAAAAGTACCTCACATTTTACTTTGGTAAACACGAGTACCTACATTTACGTTGTTACTTTACGCCACTGGTGTTGATAAACAGGTTATATTCCACAGCCCATGTGACCCGTCACACTCTCGGGGCAAAACATCCTGCTTCAAAGGAAAGCTTTGCAGATTTTCAATCAAAATCCCATTCTTCTCATGTGAGGAGATCCATAATATAGTGTGGCAAAAAAAAAAGTCTTTCTGCGTACTTATCTGCAAAATATTGATGTTGTGGAACGTCTATTTAGCTGTGCTTGTAAAGAAGTAATGTACTAAACAGGTTACACTACTACACCTTGACCATTGATGTGCTGCCATGGCCATCCCTGTGTTACTTTATCCTGATTCCTCTGCGTTTACATTCAATCTGGCAAGCCTGAGTGTGATTGGATGGCCGGCGATATACGAATGGATGTTTTTGTCTGGCTTTTCAAATTGCTCCATGATTTACCAAAATAGCCCCTCGGGATCGATCTTAAAGACATGCTTTATGGGCAATAATAAAACAAAGCAATCCTGATTTTCAATTATCGGCGTTCCTATATTCCCATCACATAGATGGATAATCCACATCCTTGCACATGTCTAGTCAGTCTGTCAGATCCATGTTTTTCAAGTTGTGGGAGTATGTCCTGCCTTCAAGGTTACTGGTGCTGACCAGAACAGCGGATGAATACTAACGAGTCCATGTTTTTTTTTTTTTCAAGGGCTTCCATTTGCATGGTGATTCCAGATTTGATCAGCTTGCTCTGTGATTGTCATGCCCAGGACATCACTTGGTCTTTGGCAGGAGAGGGAGTGACATGGCAAAACTGTTACTCCCCGACACTCCCTCCCCCGCCAAAACCGGCCTTGCTCTTTTTGGCGGAGAACGCTCATTAGATTAGAATACAACCCTGATTGTGCAACATCTTGTGGACGCTCAATTAACCCGAAAGTAGCCGAAATAATCACGGTTTTAGGTTTCACAGTCATGACTCATGTAACCGTGAAACGTAGCAGTTAATTCAAACGTTTAATGTTGTCTGCGGTTGGACCTTGCCCTCGTCTCTTCGTCATTGCACACTGAACAACCCAGTTCCCCATCTGGCTCAATAAAGATCACCCATCCTTATAGTTCCTTACCTCCTTACAGGCAGTTTGACCAACATTTGTTACTGATAATCAATCAATAAAAATCACCCATCCTTAGTTCCTTACGTCCTCACAGGCAGTTTGACCAACATATGTTAAATCACCCATCCTTAGTTCCTTACGTCCTCACAGGAAGTTTGACCAACATATGTTACTGAGAAGCACAATGAGCAACAAAAAGATAATAGTATAAAAATGATATTTTTCCAACAAAACAAAACAACTTAACCCATTTTGACCTGAGATCAGATTTGAAAATGACAGTTTTCTGAAAAAGCTATGTTTCTATGTCAGTTGTTCTTCGATTAAAAAAAAATAGCAGACCTACAAGCTAGCAGACCTGGCACGCTAGTAGCGTGCCACTCGTTATGGCGCGCTATGAGCTTAAGCATATAATAGCTAAAGCATAGCATTGTCATAATCATGCCCAGTTCCAATTCCAAAGTCCCAATTGTCGTAATCATGCCCAGTTCCTTATACCAAGCCTCTTGGTGTAAGGATGCTGTTGCATAATACTGCCAGTCTCCCCGACTGGCCAATGTTAGCCAACAATGTAAAATAATTATGCTTCTTGCTCTCATTAGCATATCGCCTCAGGAGTGCCGGACGGGCACCGTCTGACTCTCCGTTTTTCATCACAGAGGCAAAGTTGATAACTGCATGATAATCAACTATGCAGCACATTGAGCAAACTCTGCTACAGGGGGACAAAAATCCAAACAAAACAAAATTAAAGAGATCACATTTCTTTGAACTCTTTTTATTTGATTGTCTCTTTTTTTTTTTTCTATTCATACTTATTGTCTTCCAGTTTACAAATGTTAAACTGTGCATGTGTGTGTGAGTTAGTGAGGGAGACAGACAGACAGTGTGCGTGAGTCAGATCCAGACATTTTCTTTTCTCAGCATCAGAGAAGCGGTTGCTGCTTAACCTGTCCTGATGAATGCATGTCCCCATTGTCTTCTATAATAGCACCATCAGTCTAAGCTTTAGTTCTAACCTGACCTTTTCAAAATGTCGTCATAGTTTTCTTTGACTTTTGAAAAAACGGTCTACAAGTGCACAACGTGCCGCCTATTTTCTTTCTTTCTTTCTTTCTTTCTTTCTTTCTTTCTTTCTTTCTTTTCTGTCCAAAGTTCTCCCTTATAATGACATACCCACCAAGTTGTAATAATTTGTTCCTATAGGCATATGATTGATATTCCATTAGCTGGCATTTCATGGTGAGACATATTCAAGCAAAGTCCATTGAACAGATGCGATCGTGTAAGGTCCAATGACATGAAACCAATTTTTCGTGCTCATTTTCACAAATATGTGCCGACTTCAGCTGTCTGAGCTGACAAACCCAAGGCCAAATGTATTGAATGAATTTGTTCATTAACCCCCCCTAAAATGAACAGGGCAACATTTAATAACATGATGACCTCAGAGACGTGTGGCGGCCGCTGTACTACAGCATTGTGAAATGAAATCGGCCCATGTATTGCAGCGCCGGGGGCTCTTAAACCTCCTAAGCTGCAACCTACCTCAAACACTCGGTGGCCCTGCATCATGTTCGTAGGTCAATACGAGATACGCAATAATGCTGATGGAATGCCATTTTAATGCAGTGTTTGTTTGCCGCTCTCCGTCATGGAAGTGCCATTGTTGTGATATACAGGCCGGGCCTGTGCGGTTAACGCAGGCTGTTAAAAGATGGACATTTTCCGAGGTTGGACTGGCTTAATTTGCGTCTCTGCCTCGGGAGAGGGCGGTGGTGGGAGATAACGATGTCGCTGTCGGGTGGAAACCTTGTATGTCCAAAACCATTACTTTTCAGGAAATGGAAAAGGGAACCTGCATAATTATGTTCCAATGGATCCAATATAGGTATTATTTCATCGCAAGTTATTTATACTTTTCATTGGGTCAGTAGTATAGTATTTATAAAACCCACAGACAGACTCGACCACTTTTATCCAAAATGGACAAGATGGCAGATCTACAAGCTCACGAGTTACAATGTGTCGCGAGATGTTGTGAACTTGTAGATCGGCTATTTTGCGTGACAGTAGATAAGTAGTAGATAAATAGTCGATAAATGTAGATGTATGTAAGGCATACATCTCTATGGGATAAAACTAAACATACGTTGAAATATGGAGATGCAAGGTTTCAGCCCGACAATATTTGTCAAAGTTTGATATCATGTTTGGTGTATAAATCCATGCATGTGCATACACATATACATGTATACACAATGCATCCATGCATGTTTATACGCTATGCGGCTGATAAACACTCCTTGGTCAACCAAAGCTCCGTTAGATCGCAATATTATGTTAAGGCAAAATGTGCATTGACACACACACACACACACACACACACACACACACACACACACACACAGTAGAAGAGTGATTTATGCAGTAAGTGTGAGCCGGGAACATCTCTGAAATGCTTCTTGTCTGCCTTTTCATTTAGGTATATTATGAGTGTGTGGTGGCCATAGATATGTGAATCACTGCCACACGCACACAGACACACACACACACACACACGCGCACACCATACAAGCGCTATCATTACAGTCACAGGCAGCTTTCGGCAATTTGGTGCCCAGTTACTTTACAGCAATGTCCATGTCACTTCTCTCTCCACGTCCATGACAGCCAAACTATCTGCCTGGCTTTCACCAGCCACAAGGCTCGGAACTCTGATTTGTACAAAACACACACACACACACACACACACACACACACACACACACACACACACACACACAAACTGGAAGACAGCATTATGACAGAATAGAAACACAAACACCTCCGAGCTTGACTGCTAGTCAAGATGGAGCGGGAGTGCGAGACTGAAGAATGAATGAAACAATATTTTTTAATAATGTGTGGTTGAAATATGGGACTGTTATCCACACTGAAGTGAAGGATAACAGACTGGAACGCACAGCAGTAGAAGCATAAATATAGACATACTGTGCATACATATCTAAATACAATCTAAATTTCTACACACACAAATGATTAAGTGGTATTCGGAGTGTCGTCACCTGCACAACAATGGTGTTGCACATCTAAAATGACAGATCTACAAACTCACAGTGCATCGTGCTGTGATGTGTTGTGAGCTTGCAGATTTGCATTTCCTTTTTGGGGTGCCGTGCGCGATACTGGCACGCAAACAGGTATAAATCAGGCATTACCATCTGTCGTTCTTCACCGTCTTGTCCCAGTAAACCACACATTATACCACAATGATGGCCTGAAACCCCTACAACCGTTATGTGAATGTGTGTTTGGTAGATTTATCATCGCATGGAAGCAAACGCACATGAATCAAGTGCAGAAGACTGCCTCGCAAAACACAATCTATGCTCTCAAGGACTTTTGGGGTAAAACAAAAAAACGTGGAGCTCACGTTGCAGATTATCAGTCCGGAGGGATTATTTTTGTGAGACGGCAGATGCAACACGCTGTGCTCTGTAGGTCATACAATGTATGGTTTGTATTTCCGCTGATCAATACCCAAAATAGCTCGCTCAATTTGGCCGGAGCGACTGCGGCGGACGGCCCCGTGTCCCGGCCAGTGTCGTCGTGCTTTAGCTGTAGACTCCACAGCGTGTTGAGACAGGCCTGAGAAGACATGCCTTTTAATATGACGTGTGGTTTCTGCTGAATCCTGAAAGAGGGTCAGTGCAGATTGACTGTAAGCTGACTGCTAAGTGTGGCGGTGGAGTTACTGTGTAAGGCTGAGATATCACATGCACAGATGGCCGTGTGTGTGTGTGTGTTTGAGAGCATGTGCACACAGCATTCATTGTGATTCAATATAATAGTGGTGTGGTCAGCAGCTGCTATGGTACTTCCTGATATGGAAGCCATGGGGAAGGAATTGCAAATTACAGCGATACTGTAGATATATCTCCAACAATGGGCACTGTGTATGAATTGAACACTTCCCTGTGTGTGTGTGTGTGTGGTGGGGGAGGGTGTGTGTGTGCGGGAGACTGGTGTGATTAAGATTTAATAATGTAATGTCTGCCATTTTAACACTTCCTCCTTAATTGTGCGTGCCTTCAGCCTTGTTTCCTTCTAAAAACAAATAAATTGCCTTCACGGTGAGGGACCAGCTGGCTACATGGCACCCAAAGATATACGCCGTTCCTTTTAGAAAGCCACATTGGCACATTGATAGATGAATCACCCCTTCGGCAAGAATAAGATGGATAAAAAAAGATGGAGGAAGGGAGGGAGGGAGGGGGGGAGAGAGAGACGGAGAGAGAGGCGAAACAGTGGTGGGAGGTGGGGAAAGATATGTTGGTGAAACGGGGAGTAGAGAGATTGAAGAACATATATAGAAAGTGGATGGGATGGTTGACTCACTGTCACCGTGCCCTCACTGCAGCTGACAAAATCACACTTTGGAAGTCAGTGGAACAATTAAAAAGTGTTTTTGTGCCTGTTGTTGTGTATGCGTCATAAGATCATGTGTAGGGTTGGTTTTGGGCAAAAATGCAATTCTAAATGGAAGGTGACTTTACAGGTCTGAGACCCTTGCAGTGCACCTGTACTCATATCCTCCAAATCCCACCAACATCAGCCCACTCTGAACGCAACTCGTCAATGGTTGGGGTTGTTTGCAAGCATATCTGCTTATGACAAAACAGAACGTTAACATTTGTCTGTATAGTATATGACGAGGTAAAGTTAAAGGTACAGTTATTATAAATAAACCCACAAATTCACATACATTTCCCGTTTATTCACATGAAAAGTATCCTAAGATTGTATATTCCCGTGAACTCTGTCATCTATTCCACAAGTTAATCCGTGAAAAAAAAAGCCACAGTTACACCTCACACGCCGGATATACAGATCTCACACATTGTGAGCTTGTAGATCTGCCACTTCCGGCACGCGGCTAAGTATACACCAGGCATGCAATGTCAAAACGGTTCACCGCAGAAGGCACTAACAAGCGTGGAACAGATGGCGTGCAGCTATATAGCAGCAGTACATTACCGTGGTTAACTCCCACTCCAGTAACATTGGATTAAACCCTGTGCGATATGAGAGCCAGCCGTCTCTGCGACACGCCGTAGCGACGGCAGCGTTCTGCTCCTTGGTCTGCAGGGTAGCGATATGCCATGTGGGTGGAGAGCACCGTCCGCACCGTCGCCTGCCAAGCAAGCGTTTCTTCATCATTTCTGTGCAAAACGTACAAAGGCGGAAATACATTGTGTTTAAAAAAATGGTCTTGTTTTATCGTTGATCGTTAACCTCGGCCTCCCTTAACTTCTTTTAAGCAAACAAGCACCTACTGTATGTCAGCTGGAGTACAAAATGCGGCTTAACTCGTGCATGTTCGTGCATGTTTGGTGGTCATGGTCTAAAATCTACAAAGTAACTTGTAACTAAAGTTTTCAAATTGTAGTGCTGTATTTTTACAGCACTACAATTTGAAAACTTTAGTTACAAGTTACATTTGCCTTTGAAGATGCAGTAAGAGTGCCTAAGAATTAACAGTTACAGTATTTGAGTAAATGTAGTTAATTAGTTTCCACGACTGTGTATATTCATAACTGATCTGTGTGGATGGATGGATGAAAGTGGTTGAGGAGTTGAGGAGTCCCGACCTGATCTGGGCCAAGCCCAGCCTGGGGTTGTGGTTGAGTGAGCAGGAACGGCTCATGGGTTTGATATGAGAATGGATGAGAACGCATGTCTAACCCAACTCTAATCTCTCTCTCGCACGCACGCACGCATGCACGCACACACTTCATCACGATGGTGTTTTTTTCCTTCGTCTTATCCATTAGTTCACACGTAGCCTAGAGTCTGCTATCTTCTGATCAAGACATTTCTACTATATCAGCCATCAGCTGTTTCTCTCTGGCCTGTACTATAATTAGCACAAGGGCACTCTACTGCACAGTAAACTATTCAGTGTCAATTTATTTAACCGTAAATGTTGTATTCTCACCTAGAAATGCAAGGGTTAAATTATAACTTGCTGATTTCTCTCTCTCTCTCCCTCTCCCTCTCCCTCTCCCTCACCCTCTCTCTCTCTCTCTCTTCCCCCCCCCCCCCCCCCTCCCCCCAGTAGCCAATTAGTGGCACATCCCAAATGTCACCACCCACTTTCACTGCAACACCAAACAACTACGCGTTATTTGTAGCATGTTGTAGAATAATTATGGATTCCAATTGGTGTGTTTGACAGACGCTGTGCTGTCTGGCAGTGGGAGAAAAACTTAACCGGCCATTTAGCGGCATTTGCCGGGAAGAATGATATTTACCCACAATGCACTGCTCCTCCCTATAGCCATACAATAGAGATTATACACCCACACACACACACGAGCGCACGCCAGGTCGAGTACATAATGCAATTAGTCACACAAGACGACACACACGCCGTGTGCGCATGCGCACACAGCAAGACATACACAGACGGCGGGCCGTGGAGCTCATTTCACAGGTATTAACCCATTCTGCGCGGGAACACCCTTTTGGTGTTTTAAGCATTATAGCTATTGAAAAATAACAGATCTACAAGCTCATAGCTTGTAGATCTGCTATTTTTAGAAAATCGTGAAAATGTGGCGCAAATCTTTGAATATATATATATTCTTTAAGAGCAAACGTTTTTAACTCAAATCTTTGCTTATGGGAGGTCCGTGGAACTACATATTTTCAGATGGGGGGGCCAATTACATATATTTTTGGGGTCCTTGACATGAAAATGTTTGAGAACCACTGACATAGAAACATAGGTTTTTCAGAAAAAACTGTCCGGATTTAGAAGGCATTTGTATAGAATCATCCGCAGGTCTAAATGCGTTAAGCCGTGTTGTTTCCATAGGACCCGAGACAGACAACGGCGTGCAGGGTGAGATGCAGACGTGACAGACAGACCGGGGCCAAGCGTGTTACGTTTGTGTGAATTAATATTGACTTGTTGTTGGAACAATGTTTTTACATGCCGTTGCTCTGCATGTCAGGGACCGTGTGCTGGAGGAGGAATGCATGCATGGAAGGCTGTGATGGATGTAATTAATTTATTTCTTAATTAAAAGTATCAATACTAATGCAATGTAGAAATACTCTGTTTTAGTTGCAAGTAAAAGTCCGGAATTAAACATTTACTTCAAAATGTATTTATAGTAGGCCTACCAAAAGTAGAACTCACCAATGCATAATGCAAAATGTATAAAAATCTTTAGAAAGTAGCAGATCTGGCACAGTTGGTAGTGCTGTCGCCTCACAGCTAGAAGGTCCTGGGTTCGATTCCCGCTCGGGACGCTGTGGGTGCTGGCGGCGTGTTTCCTCCTCCCCGTCATCAGTGCCCTTACCCGAAGGCGGGGTTGGCGAAAGGGCCTTTCTGTATGGAGTTTGCATGTTCTCCCCGTGTCCCCTAGAGTAGGTATACCCACACAAAAAACATGCAGTAATCCTGGTCACTAAACTGCCTCCCCCTGGCCAGCCGGGGAGCCTGATGCAGGGGAAAGGAACTGGTCGGAATAACGTGTTCCTTCCATGCGCTACGTCCAACCAGGGAAGCTCCCCCCTGTCAGGTGTAAAGGAGCAACTTGGACACTCGGGCATGAAGGAAGCATGAGTTCAAGTCCGTTGCTCTCCCCTTGTCCCCCATATATGGGGACTAGGTTGGTGGAGGGTGTGTAGAGCCCAGGATCACATTAGATGATTGACACAGGCGTGAAAAATGGGTTACAAAATCGTGGGATAAAAAATATATTGATTAAGAAAGTAGCAGATCTACAAGCTCACAATGCGTCACGATGAACTTGTAGATCGGCGATTTTCAAATGGGAGAGATAAATGTTTTGTAGTAATAATCTAAATCTATAATGTATCGAGTAACTAAAATGGTCAAATAATTGTAGTGGAGTGGAGTAGTTTCTTTTTACTTCGTTACTCTACACCACTTACGGGGGGCTACCGTGGGGACCGAACAGAACGTACGCAGCCAGCACCGACAATTCGTCCGTCCCGCGGGGAGTTGCCTATTTACAGGTTTGTTTTTTCACTCTGAAGGCGAGGCGAAGGACTGCGTAACCGCCGCGGACACGTGGAAAAATATTGTGTACAGAAGGAAAAAAATCACACGTTGAGCTTACGCATGACTTGCGCACCGCATTGATTATAGTGGCAGTTGCGGAGCCGATTCCGTCCCCAGTGTAGCCCGGCCCTTAGCATATACTATGGTAGAGTTTCCTGAAGGCCTCAATATGTCTGTTGGGCCAAGTGGGATTCCCTTTAGAATATACTGTAGGTTTCCCAAGTACGAATGCATGAGCTGACACATAATGTGCATTAACGGCCCCCTAATGGTGGAGTTATGTTGTGGGAGGAACAGAGATTACATACATTAACCCTAATGGCATATAAGGTGCCGTGTCAGAGATAACTCCTATATGTATGTACGGCTCAACCCCATTTGGATGTGAATAGCCTAATTCTGTGTTACAGCCTGTGATGCATACGCCTCGAGGAGAACTAGTGCGAGAGATAAGAATGTTATGCATTGCTACTGGCCTAGTCGCACCGCAAAAGTGGGACGTTCAGCCGCCCCACAAGCGCAGTGCACACACACAAACAAACACACACACACACACACACACACACACACACACCCTCCTCCACCTGCTGGGATGCTTGGAGGAGAGCAGTAGATGAGACAAGGGCCTGGCAGCGCGCCCGCTCTTTTTTTACAATAAACTCCTCCAGGGGGGCAAAGCTATAGCGTTCGCTGCGCCGCCAAGTTCCGTTTTGGCTTCTGCGTTGCTTGCGCGCTGTCGGTAACGCAAAAAAAACACTGCATCGTGACAGGTGGAGGCAGTGGCATGTGGCAGACACACTGCTGTTCCTCAAACAAAGTCCTTACATCCACTACAGACAAGGACCACACATGCACGCAAACATGCAGGCACGCATGCACCCACAAACGTCACGCACATACACACACACACATTCACACACACAAAGCTGAGAACATCTGCACTGTTGCAACACATGGGGGAGAGATTATATTTTATTTTTGTGTGCACGTAAACTCATGTGCATACCACACACACACACACACACACACACACTCACACACCATCAGAACTTTTACCTGGAAATCACTGCTACAGTCCTGAGTTCAATGGCCCATTGAGGTGCAACTAACATGCCATTACTTTTGCCTTTTGTATCCATCTATCACCATACAACTATAGCTACTGCAGCTCAGTGAGGAGAGGGAAGACGGAATAGGGATGTGCGTGCATGCGTATGATGCGTGTGTGCGTTCTTGTGTGCATGTGTGTGTGTGCACAAACGGGCAAGTGTACATATGCACATTGTGCAGCAGATCTCTCTACTATTGTGTACTAACTTATTTTGGCTTGAATATAATGTATCTCTCCAGAGGGAGTCCATCCACTCTACAAAGGCAACTTGACTATAGGCAAAACAACATTGATTACTGAAGAAAAGACAACTCCTTTTGAATGAACCCGGGCCTCCGGCTCTGATTCCTCGAACACAACACAGGCTGACTTTAATGTGTCCTGTCTGACTCTGCCTATCTCCCTCCTCTCTCTCCAAGGAATGATTTCGGCATGATACACGGGGAGGGCGAGTGCGCGCGTACAGAGATATTATTTTGTGAGTATTGCTCTCGCTGGAACAGAGGAGGCAATCACTTTTTGACCTTCACACAATAATCAGCAGCCGCAGCAAAAACAAAGTAAAACGTATGCCCTGCAGCCAAAATCCTTATTTTCCTCTGTCTCTCGCTCTCTCTCTCTGTCTCTCTCCCAGACACACACACACAGTCACACACCCAAGGAATCCCTTTTCTAATCTGACAGCTAGAGAGAGAGAACCCAACCATCTCTCTCTCCTCCACAACCTCTTCTCTTCTTTTCTCCCTGTCCCTCCACGCGTGAGTGAGGAGACAGGCAGAGAGCGTGCGAGAGGCAGAAGTTATTGGCTTGTGAAATTACAAAATAATGAGGCGAAAAACGAAAGCCGCGCGCTCTTTGTTTTGGCTTCCCGCACACATCTGATAAGACCCACGTGCACTGACTCAGAGAGAGAGCCGAGCGGGGTTAAGAGAGAGAGAGGGACGTGAAGGGGAGAGCGCTGCGATAGATAGAGGTTGGGATTGGGGGAAAAAAGCTGACAGGAAAGAATGTGTGGATAAAGATCTGCAGGCCTTCTTTAGATGGTGCTGAAAAACGAACAAGATGGGCAAGATGGAGGAGAGTAGTGGTGTGTGTGTGTGTGTGTGTGTGTGTGTCACCGCCACCCAAACATATAGTAAGACGCTTGAGGGCGAGAAACAACGTCACCCTAAAGGTTGCACACATCCGCCTGGGTGACGGCAGACTGCTGGGTGAGTGCTGGCGCTTTGGCATGCGGGGTCAGATCAACATATGGAATGAATTCTGTACTGGCCATATATGGAGCGTGTCTTGAGTGTACAGGGTTTGATGAGTTCTGATCAACATAATGGAATGTCACAACAGGTCAGCTCCATATATGGAGATCTCAGGGTTTGAGGTATTCGAGGTCAGATGTAGAGTTGCTGGCCGGCTCCATATATGCAGATCTAGGTGATGATCCAGTCTTCTCCGTGTATGGTTATCCAGGGTTCCGTCTTGTGATCATTCATAATATATGGAGACGGCCATGGTGGTGGATGGAAATGACGCTTGTGCGCGGCTTCAACTTGTAGCGTTTCAGTTCTTTTGCCGACGATACAAGTTGAAGCAACAAATGGAACATTTGTACACACAAATTAACATTGATTTTACAATTCTATTGGAGGCCCCAGAGATAGAAATGGCATTAAATGGCGGTCCGTAGACTAATGCATGTCAAACTGGAGGTCCTTTAAATTAAACAGGTTGAAAATCACTGCCAGAGCCGTAAAAATCTTCTCTTATGGGGGTCCCTGGCATATGTTTTCAAATGGGGGTCCGCGGGCGAATTAGTGTCAATTTGTGGGTCCTTGACATGATGAAGTTTATGAACCACTGCTACAGGCGTTTGTTGACGAGACAGTGTTCCTGTACCCTTACTAGTAGTAGGAGGGAGGGGGGGGGGGACGACGACGACCAATGAGAGACTGCCGTAGTGTAGAATTAGCCAAGACTAACACAATGAGACAGTGATTGATACTTTTAACACAAAGCAGCCATTGGTCCTGTAGTGAAGACAGTACAGGACTGTCAACCTATAGGACCAGCAGTCTTATATGATGTTTGAGAAGGAAGCTTACACAAACACAATGACAGAGGTGCTCACACACGTGCACGTGCACACGTACACACATGGATAAACACAGAGGGTCCCTATTCCATAAACAGTCTCTGATTAGGGATACAAGCAGAAAAAAGTAATTACAAAGGGCTGAACAGTGGGCGATCGATGGCAAAATAAAGGAGGAAATACTGTGAAGTGATTATTGGGGAATAGATCTACTCGGATCAACGGCTAAAGGGAAAGTTAATGAAGAACAATCAAACGTTTCTAAACCGAACAAAATGCCAGCTCTGCTGTGTTGCTAAAGTTACTGCTCAGAGAGAAAGTCTTCAGCGCTTGCCGCATTCTGCACTGAGTTGATCTCGGTACATAGAACTACTGTTCACTGTACCCTAAACCCTTAGATAGCATTTCTGTTGGATTATATAGCATTTGATACAGACTTATAGCATGTTATGTAGACAGCACTGTAATTGTATTGTATGTAGTCATAGCACGCCATAGTACACATATATAGCATAGTAGTAAAGATGTATAGTTTATATGTATAGTGTATGTATAGTTTCACTATATAAATATTCCACTGTTACTTTCTTAGCTTACGCATGTTTCATGATAAATGCTTTTTATGTGATGTATTCCCATGCTTTGTTCTTGCTTAAATGTAAGTCGCTCTGGATTAAGAGCGTCTGCTAAATGCCTAAATTGTAAATTGTAAATTGTAAATTGTTCACAAAAAAAAGTAAGTCTTGCTGAGCCATGAGGCCCATATATGGCAGGAGCCTATATCCTTTTTCTGTAGCGTCAGGCAGATGGATGTACAAGTACACCCCCTGGACATGTCAAAGGGACTTACCCCCAATCCAACCCTTGATGTGCCAAACAGGAAGGCACTGCAGGGAGGCACTGCATTTTTAGTGTCGTTGGTATGACCCGACCGGGAATCGAACCCCGACCTCCCAGTCTCAGGGCGGACACTGTAACCACATGGCCACTGAGCTGGACAGTGAACACACACACTTTCACCATTAAAAAGGTTCGCAGCTTGTAGATCTGATTCTTTTTGAGAACCACTGTTCTAAAATCTTAAGAGTTTTTGAATGGGTTTTTAATGGGTTAAATATATCTTTTTGTACTTGGTTTTGTAGGCTCCTTTTTACGTAATTTTAAATGTTAATCCTTTCAATTATGCACACATTTCTTAGTTTTGATCGGGTTTTTTTCACACTTTATTGAATTGAGAGTGTGCATGGGATTGAGAACAATGAGAGGGATGTGAAGTGTGTGTGTGTGTGTGTGTGTGTGTGTGTGTGTGTGTGTGTGTGTGTGTGTGTGTGTGTGTGTGTGTGTGTGTGTGTGTGTGTGTGTGTGTGTGTGTGTGTGTGTGTGTGTGTGTGTGTGTGTGCACGCGCGCGCTGGGGGGGGGGGACATGAGTATAGAGAGAGAGAGACAGATGGCAGTATAGGTGCACAGATTGTGCTGCTGGACAGAGGTTATATATGTGATCCCTGATAAAAGACAGGCAGTGCTGGGGGTTGTCGGTTGGGATCCCATGATGGCCACGGTGTGTGTGTTGTTACATCTGTGCTGCCTGCCCGTCAACGTTCAGTTGACCTTTAGAACCCCAGACCTCTGCGGGGTCCTGCCGTGTACAGGGCCGTGCTCTCTGCCAGCTGAAAGGAACATTATGCTGCAGTATGCATGCACAGGCAGACAAAGTGTTTCACGGCTATGATTAAACAGGCTAATTTCATCCCTCTGGTGTTAATTGGCCAATTAAAGTGGGTTTATAAGCCTCGGCAGAGAGAGAGAGAGAGAGCGACAGAGAGAGAGAGAGAGAGAGCGCTCAACTCCTGTCCTTTTTGCTTTTACCTCCTCACTCTGTCTTCCGTTCACCCTCATTGTGTCACTCTCACTTCATCTCTCTCAGCTGTCTTTTCCTCAACTTGATCTATGAGCATGGTGGCTTCTTTTGTTTGTTTGTATCCTGCCCAGCAGCAACAAAAAAAACAGACCCTGTGTGTGTGTGTGTGTGCACATGCGAGTGTCCATAGCTAGTCTCACATATTTTCAACTAGGGCCTAGTCCAATCAGCATCCCATTTTTGTGTGCACACTGCCAGCAGGACAAGGACCTAAATTGTCTAATATCGCCACTTTTCAGATATAGCCGTGTGCACTAGTACACCTCATCCTACATGTATGTTTCAGATAATGCCGTGTGCACCAGTACACCTCATCCTACATGTTTCCGTTTCATGTTCAATTCTCTTGACTGTCATCTTATTTTGATTAACTGTAGGGCAGCAAAAACCTGGCACTTAGTTTCCAATGGCAACCTTTTGATTGACTGGTGATACAAACACAAGTGACACAAGGAATTAACAATCACACTTTGCAGTTCGGATTTATATGTGGGGTCTTAATGACATTGGAGCGGGGGTGGGTGTGTGGGGGGTGGGGGTCACTCACACAAATCCCTTCTCCCTTCGCCATAATGCAAAACATTGTCGCCGCACCACAACCAATCCAATACTAGTGTCATTGTGCTAGAAGAACTTCTGAAAACGCAAAAGGCAATTACAGGGCAACTCTTTGACAACCTCACCTCAACTCCATTTTTGAGTCACGGTGATACATCTGCCTGCCCTATTTCATAGACACAATCCGGCACACCAAGAAAAATGTATTTACCCATTTCACGCATGCACGCACGCACACACGCACACACACACACGCATTGATGAATGACAGTTGGCATCATCGCATTGACACATGACCATTACGAGACCTCTGGAGAGCTGAGAGGTACAGACAATATTGATCACATGACCCCTCATCTGCACATTGATTGCCCCAGAATGGTGTGTGTGTGTGTGTGTGTGTGTGTGTGTGTGTGTGTGTGTGTGTGTGTGTGTGTGTGTGTGTGTGTGTGTGTGTGTGTGTGTGTGTGTGTGTGTGTGTGTGTGTGTGTGTGTGTGTGTGTGTGTGTGTGTGTGTGTGTGGTTTTAATGGTTTAGGGAACAAGGGTGTTATTGTTGGCCTATTATCTTGCTCATGTTTTTACACACACACGTGCACATGCACACACACTCTTCTGCTTCCCAGCCTATAGATTGGGGGACCATGGTGACTAATAGCGAGTGTGAAGCGATCTCATCGATTGTGCCGGTGGCTCGCAGGGCCCGGAGCAGACCGACATCACACCATGCAGCGTATCTCTAGCTGGCTGTTAGTATATTGTTCCTTTCTAAAGAGAACCTCGTGGATCTGCTTCAAGGTTGGCGTCGGTGCCGCTGATAGTTTTCACGTGGGCAGTCAGTCTTTTCTGTATTATGTGCAGATAGAATAAGCGTCTCCACATATTTCAAGGTGAGTCAGATAAAGAGCACTCGCCAGCCATTGATGGGCTGAGAGCCAACGCGCTTTGAGTGCATCTAGCCTTTCACCGGGAGGTGTGTGACATGCAGGTTCCCTCTCATTATGGAACATTCTGTCTTTGCAGTCGGGCTTGATGTGTGCACACAGGCATGGCGGGCTTGCATGCAGGTGTCACAAAAAGCATAAATTGGGTTTCAGTCATCATTGGACACATGTTTCTTTAGAGGAAATAGGAGATATGCAGGCTTGTAACTATCACTATTCTACTCTATTCCTTGTGCTGTGAAGTAGAGGGCTTAATTAGTTAACGAGAGCATTTCAGAGTTCTTTATACCTCATGCTTTACGTCTGTTTTTGAACCTCTGCTGTCACAGACAGGGTGATTGAGGGAATGTGCAAATGCACATGGCCCAAAGCCAGAGCAGACAACTAGGAGGGAGAGATGAGATGAGAGCAGAGGGCAGGAAAAAAGATGAGAGAAGAGGAAGAGAGACTAGAGAAGAGAAGAATATGTAAGTATTTGTATATATAATATTTTTTACGTTTTTTGACACGGTCAGCAGCAGTCTAATTAAATATATTTATCACTTATTCATAGCTAAATGTAAAGGAAATCGTAAATGTTTACATTTCCCAGCAGACCAGAAAGAGTTGGGGGGGGGGGGGGGAATAGTACAGAGGGAGGAATCTGGTCATGTCTAGGAGGAGTGTTTGTTTGTCACATTTCACTCGACATCCTGCGTATTAGTGGATACAAGATATGTTATACTAGACATCCCTAGTTATAACCCATCAATGCCATTCACCTCAGATGGCGCTTCATTGCTTAGATGTGGGCACTGGTGCGCTCAGTGGTGGCCTCGCTGGTGGCATGTCTGCCTTGTTTTCCAGTGATGTAAAAGGGCATTCATGTAAAACCATTCTTGATTCAGCCGAGAGTGAAACAAAACGAGTGCTCCCACTCCCTCCGATCCATCCAATCTAGACGTAACCGCCTCAGAGCATTCTGACAGACGGCTTTTTGTCCACAGCTACCAGTCTCTTGGGAAATGTCGATATTTGCTTTTGTCTTATTTCTTTTTTCTTACATATATACTGTATACCATGATGTGCTGTACAGCCTGTATGTACAGTCACTATATATAGCCTATACACACACAGTGAGTGGCGTTAAGCCGGTGGTATACCATGCAGAAAAACCCCATAAGATTAACCACATGAATCCTATAACGTCGCTTCTCTGTGCATGGATGGCATGTTACGCGAACATTCGCTGTACACGCTACACGCTCACAAATGCAATACCTTATGAGTTTGTAAATCAGCTATTTCTCAATGCGTTGTAACGAAACGAACAAAACAAAACGTGGACCATGTATAGACCCATGAGGGACCCCTGTGAACAACGTGGTTAACCCAAGAAAGGGCGGCGAGAATGATGACATTCAGGGGAGAGATGGCGTAGAGGAGTAGAGGGAGGGAGAGTCATCGGTGGACGCAGGTGTAAAGAACAACATGAGGTGGGATAAAAACAACAGGAGGAGAGGTGAATAGATGAGCAGAGAGGGGAGCAGGCGGGTGCATGGTCTCTGTAGTTAGGAGCCAGAGGCAGGCAGAGCTGACAGTGACAAATACATCATCCACCATTCCTCCTAAACATTCTCTCGCTGTCTTTGGCACTCTCGTTTCCCTCACTGCCATTTCTCTCTCTCTCTCTCCTCTCCGTCTCCCTTCTTCTCTTTTCTTTTGCCTTTAACCGTTTGTTGGCCATCGCGGCGGCGTGTAAGAAGGTGCGTGTTTCCTCCCGGCGTCCCCTGGCAGACGACGCTGCTGTTTATCAAAGCCACGGGGGGCGCGTTGGCGTGCCGTCGTCTATCACTCGCTGCGTCTCATGGACGTTTTACTGTTCTTTTAACAAGGATCTGATCGTGCCTTTCATGTGTGCACGCATGCGCAGTTGTGCACGCACGCACGCGCACACACACACACACACAAATGGCCAAAAACCATGGTCTGACAGTTGACAAAAATAAAATAAATGCACTCATGCATGTATACAGACACACAAGCTTGCTTTTGTTCTCACTCGCCCGAGCTCTTCAACACACACACACACACACACACACACACACACACACACACACACACAGTGGCGCGTGCGTGCCCGCCCTGTGGGAGAAGTGTGATTTATGGCACTCCTCGGCGGTGATTGATGTGGCCTGACTAGGCCTTGGAAAGCCTGTAAACACCTCACTTCTCTCCTCTTGTCCTCCTCCCTCGCTCTCTCTCCTTCCTTCCCACCCCTCATCCTCCTCTTCCTCTGCCACCCACACATCCCCGCTCCCTCCCTGCCTCCCTCCCTCCCTCAATCAATCCGTCCATCCATCCATCCATCCATCCATCCATCCATCTCTCGCTCCCTGCCTCCCTCCCCTCCCCTTCCATCCGTCCGTCCGTCCCTTGCGTGACTGTTGTCCTACCCTCATCATAACCCCATGCCGCATGCAGCTCTCTCCTTGTGACTCTGTTGTCACGCTTCCCCCCCCTCCCCTCCCCTCCCCTCCTTTTTCACTCAACTCTGTCTCCATCTCTCCACTTCAATCCACTATCCTTTTTTTTTCTTCCTTTTTTCTTGTCTGCCCCGGTCTATGAGAGTGTTGGTGAGGTGATCAGACTCTGTCCTTGAAGCGTTGTTTTTGTTTGTCTGAAACATCTAGACGTTCCTCTGGCTCTTTCACAAGCTGCGTAGTAGTTGTATGAATAAAAGGTCCAATAAGTTGCGTTTTTTAATTGTGCTCGGAGACCATGAAAATGCTTTTATTTGTGTGTGTGTGCGCGTGCGTGCATGCGTGCGTGCGTGCGCCACTACTGTAATGTAAAAAACTGATGCCCTGCTGTTGTTGGCTGTCTATACCCTTTGTCGAATGATGAATAGTGGAAATAGCCGATCATTCATTGCGACATGCTATGAGCTTTGTAGATAGATTTTCTTTCTTCTTCTTTTTACAAAGTGGACAAATAAAAGTATGTAAAAGTTACACATCCTTACGGGGCCATTTGGAACGCACTCCAGGACACTTTGAGACCCACTTGTGCAGCGGGTTTCCATGAGCCAACACGCAGAATCCAGAACGGAACAGAACCTTAATTAGTATCATCGGTAACACCTGTGAAGGAAGTCGGAAGAGACCCAGAAGTATAGGAGCGACCGAGTGGCGCGCTACGAGCTTGTAGGTCTGCTATTTTTGAAAAATCTAAGAACGACTGACATGGAAACATAGCTTTTTCAGAAAACTGTCAGGAAGTAGAAGATATTTTAATCTCTAAGAAAGGAATCTTAGGCCTTGAGGCTTTGCCCAGAAGTGAGTGCAAATTTGGAAGGAGGGGAGGGGATCCTGAACAACTCACTGTATGGTGGCATTGTAACAATTAGCGTTTTGGGACACGCTGACACACACGGGAACAGTGGCAGCTGCCCCGTATAGCTGAAACAGTGTTCAGTGATTGATGGAGTCCCTTTTCTTTTGCTAATTGACAGGAAGTGGACAACCAGCACCCTTTGACCTTAATGACTCTTGCGGCATGCTGGGTAACAAGCTGGGTACCTGTCAGAGAGGGGGGGGGGGGTGCATCTGGATACCACGCACGCACTCACACACACGCACGCGCACATTCACAGACACTAATGAGGGTTCTGGACCAACGGGGTCTGGGCTGTGTTCACCTCTCTTTCATCCTGTGCTCTCTCTCTCCTCTGTTTTCTCTCCATGCCGCAGTTTGTCCTTCCGTTGCCCCCCTTCGGCTCTTTAAATTAGTAAACGTGCTGCTGGGAAGGATTTAGACCTTAATGGGTTTTTCTCGCGGCCAGTGGGTTAAATTGCTTAAAAAATTCATCAGTGTCAATACGGTGTGTGGAGATACACAACGTCCATTCTCTCTGCGGACTTTCCAACCTGTAAAAAACAATCTAAATGCTAACTCAGAGACTTTAGCTTTTGTCATGTGATGGTGTTGTTGCGTGGCGGAGATAGAAAGATCTAGAAGCTCCCAATGCAATTTGTCATGTTGTGAGCTTCAAGACGCATTGTTTTCGCATACTTTTGAAGTTTTCGGCCAAATTAGACATGCTAGGGTGAAAGTGGTTAGAAATACCAGCTCACCTTCAGCTCCATGCAACAGTAGCTTCATCATCCCCTGACAGCTCATCCGTAATGAAACGCCTGCCATGTTGAGAGACGTGACATGTTTTCATTCACATTCATTGATAGATTAGATCAGTGGTTCTCAGTCTTTTCAGGCCGCGACCCCCCCCCCCCCCCTCCCCCAAAAGACTCCTGATTGAACTGGGGACACCCCCCCCCCCTCCCTGACAACAAGAACTTGGAATGTAGAGTTGAGGCGTTACGTTTAGTTTGACTCAGTTGACTTTAGTTTGCAGAAAAAAGACACAGGAATACAAGTTCTGCAAAGACATTTAAAACCCAAGAAAGCCTGCTATGGCTTGTTTCCATTGGGGTCCTTCATATACAATTCATATAGGATTAGAACTACAGTTTAAGTTAATTTAAAGGTTTGATGATAACAAACATTGATTGATTGATTGAAGTATTTATTAACAGTTTGCAGAATGGGTACATTTCACATGAAAGCACAACTCAATACAAAGACTGTTACTGTGGACGACACACTGATAAAGCATTGCACATGTTTACATGTGGGTCCACCATTTTCAATTCATCACAACATTTACACACTGGATGCCCTTTCATTTTAGCTGAATCATGCAGTTGGTCACTTGCACATTATGGACATATATAGCATTTTGCAAATGTAACTGTTCAGTGGCCCGCTGCAGTCTCAGGAGGTGTGTGGTCAGACCCACTGTCACTCCCACGTCGAGCCAATGGCAGATTAGAAGCCGCCTTGGGAAAGGTTGTGGGCGTGACCCAATTGTGATTGCGCTGGTCCCAGACGCACACTGTTAATTACCCAAGGCAGGTAGATGAATAGAGAGGGTGTGTGTGTGTGTGTGTGTGTGTGTGTGTGTGTGTGCATGTGGGAGGGGGTTGTTCCACAAAAATTAGAGCAAGGGGCCCCTAGAAAGCTGGTTGTTAATTATCCTATTTAAACTGATGAAATTGAAACTTGAACCCCACAAATGAATTAATTAGCGCGACCGGCGCACCCTGAGTGTATGCTCAAGCTCATGTATGTATGTACGTATGTGCGTGCGTGTGCGTGTGTGTGTGTCTGTGCGTGTGCCAGAATGCCTGATAATGCTCATGAGCCTTATCATAATGCTTCTACCAAATGCATCATGCAGTGTATATAAAGTCTTTTCACGTCTTCGCCACAGTGGTCTGTCCGTAGCAATTACCAAACGATCCTTTTAAAGAAACAGATTGTGTTTGTTTTTTTTCTCCTCGTTTCATTAGCTATACTCTAAACCAGGCGCACGCACGACGTGTCTCAAACGTGCACGCGAGGCACACCGTGCGTGACGAGCGAGCGCACACACACACACACACATTATAGTAACAAGCTCATTTAGCGCGCTGCGTGACTATAGTCATTTGTGTGTGGGGCGGAGGCCCAATAAACGCTGCATATTATTGACTCGTTAAGCTCGTCTCCCCGAGTCGTGACAGATGCCTTGTATGCTCGGCTGCGGTTCACGAGGTGAGTGACGCCGCCGCCGTCGCTCGCCCTCCTCCCCGGCAGAAACATGTGAGCAGGTTCGATTTGGGTTAATGGACTCGCCCTGGCTCTAAAGCGTGGCTGTCTGGCACGGTTCTGGCCAGGTGTGCTGAGTGAGGGACAAAGCAAAGGCTGTGCTGTTCAAAACAACATTGTTTGTCACAGCCATGGGTACTTCACTTTAAGAGTCCCGTTCTGTGGCAGCTGAGCACAGGAAGGAATGGACACTCCATAATTGTGACATCCTGGCAACTGCCTGTGCGACCGCACGCACACGCATAGCGCACACACACACACACACACACACACACACACACACACACACACTCTCTCAGCCCCGCCGCACACACTTCCTGTTCTCACCCCATTGAGACATAGCTTAACGAGGTGAAGGGGGGCCGACGTGAGGGTCTGCGGGGTCAAGGGTCATGCTCTGGTCCTGCTGTCAACAGGCGGTGACAGATTCCTGTCTGTGTCAAAGGGCAGAGGTCACCTCTGGCAGACAGGCGGAGGGTTAAAGGTGGCCTGTACGGGACCACTGATGGCTAAAAGTGTCTCCCTGTAGGAATACGGAGACGTTAATATACTAGTGTGACATACTGTATTAACATGACACGGCGCTGGCTGGGTCACATGCACGTTTAAGACAGCTTGTTGGTTTGCAGCTGTAGAAACCCATGTCTGGTTCTTTTTTATTTGAAGCATGTTTTTACTTACTTTTGCTTTTAGCCCATTTCAGTTTGTGGACTTTGATCATGTGGTTGACAAGGACATGCTTTGAAAATGTAATCCATCGCAGTGATGTTCAATGTTTTTGTTTGCTTCCATTTACTATGCTCCTTTGAGTTACAGACCCGCAAGCGTCCATTTGGTTCCTAATTGGAACCAAATGGAACTTCCTAACTATCAATCATATTTTAGCTGGGGAGGAGATCAAAACCCAAATGCCCGGCAATGTATTTCAAAAGCAAAACGGGCAGATTTACAAGCTCACAATGTGTAGCGAAACTAGCGATGCATTGCAAATGTTGTGTATTAGACAGTTTATGTCTCGCAAACTATCTCATGATTGTACATCTTTAACTTTTACATCTTTAACTCCGGTACTTCTCCCCTGACATCATTTAATTGACTACCTACAGAAATTGTGCCAGAGGCTGCAGACAAACCTTATGTTTGCGAGTTTGTAGATCAGCTATTTCGTAAGATAATCAAACTTTTTTTTTTATATGCCCAAAAAAGGGACGCATGCAAGATGAAAGTGGTTAAATATCACCCCCCCCCCCCAGCTTTCCTCAGTTCAGCAGAGAGTGCTCAGGCACCCGGTGGGACGCAGGGATGATTTCGGAGCTGTATGAGATTGCCTGGTCAGAGACCATGTTTTTAATTAGCAGCAGCGGACATGCTTCTCAGCACAGCTCTCTCACAATCACCAGGCGTATGTGCACCCCACACATTGGCACAGACACACACACACACACACACACACACACACACACACGCACACACGCTAGGAGACTAACAATTAGACGTAATAGAAAAAGCTTGTGTGTAGGGGCCACATCGCCCTAGGGGACGTAGCTCCATGTATGGGCCCCCGTTTGACAAGAGCAGAGAATATTCTCCTCACATTTAATTACACTTGTGTTTCTCTAATGGACCTCAGACTCTCAGAGCTCCAGTGAAATGCAAGGCATGGGAGACAATTAATTGCTTTTTCCTCTACGCTCACACGGACTGATTCTTATCATAAACGAAGGTTAAAAAAAAGAACGCCAATGTGTCTTTACCGTAATACAAGCACTACAATATGCTATCTAGTACCTACAGTATACGTATCATCATGTTCTGTTGTTTAACAATAACTGTTGACCATTACTGTAGCTGTTATTAACAAGGTTCGATATCATTCTCGTAAAATATAGTCGAATTGTTACCTGTCAGAGTAAGTAAAGCCATAAGCGAGTGTTTATTTGCATAGTGGACTCTCATGCAGGCTTTATGTAGGCTATAAAATAATAATTACTCTACCTACGCCATGCATGGTCCATCATTACATACAGTATAGCAGCAGCACTCCTGATACAGTACTTTGTTCTCTGTGTTTTTATATTGTAGTGGATTCATATTCTTTTACTAGCTTTTCGTTTTGAGTATAGAATTTTAGGAAAATCTCTTTTGACATACAAGTCAATATAGTACAATATCTCACAACATTATCATTAACAACATACTTATACACACTATAATAATCCCAAAGGTTAAATTTAAGAAGCAATCTAAACTATCGTTGGGTAGGAAGTTGTTAATTGCCATTTACAATGGTTTAATCTTGAGTTAGTTATACATAGTCATGTATCCTTGCTTTTTTACGTATTGCCGTTTCAGCTACAGAACTGCACACATATGCATGCCCCCCCCCCCCCCCCCCCCCACACACACACACACACACACGTCGTCCATACATGTGCACAGACACATGCATCCACTACCCATCTCTTGGCAGCCTGGATGGTCATGATTGCAGATTGGACCGCAGAGTGAATACAAACATACGCCCACGCTACAAATTAAATGCAGGCCCATGTCGCCACGGCAACCAGATGTGGAGTAGTTTTTAATGCGACGTTTTGGTTTGCTGTGGAAAGCCATTAGGGCCTCTGTTATTTCCTCGGGGATTCCACAGCAATGCGAGAATCCCACAATCCAATGCTCCACACTGCCAAGGGCTTGTGTGCTTGTTTTAAGGGTTTGGCCAGAGCTATTAGCTAAGTGTGATTCACCCAGCAGCCCTTCCTCCCCCCTCTCTCTACACACACACACACACACACACCACTATGACCCCCAACCCGACACACAACAACACACACAATCCCCCCCTTCCATCTCATGCTTCGCGCTTGTGGTGAAACCCATTTGTCTGTGAAAAAGCCCTCGGAAATGGAGGGCAAAAGCCAGGTGAATGCGGCCCTCCCACACACGGCCCATCCTCCTCCCAGCCTCCTCGCCTCCCTCACTCGACAACCTGTCTGTCCCTCCTATTCTTCACATCAAGTGGCTGCCATTTGCATTTGTTAAGAATGCCATCGATGAGAGAGAGAGAGAGAGACCCCCAATGTACTACATTATTGAAGTTTTTCAGAGTTTAAACGGTATGACTGAACGCAACCGTGTGGCTCAGTACCATTGGATATGCAACAGACTTTAAGCTGGCAGGACCCTTGAGTTAAGTCTGGGGGTAATTGGTGAATGGATGCGGTGATTGTCCGACGGTAGCCTCCCCTCCTCCCGAGGCGTTTGTGGAGATGGATGCATTTGTTAACTGAAATCCAGTTTCATTTTGCCGTCATTATGGCTCATAAACTAAGCAAAACATGAACCTCTCTTTAGTAAGTGTAGACGACGACCTGCGCAGTGTGTGCAGTCATCTGTAGCATAGAAACCCATGTTAATTCTCCAGCTAGGAGGACGGCTCATCGCTTGGATGAAAAGTAGATTGTAGCTCGTTGTCTACATTATAGGCCTACTATGGCCTATAATGCAATTAGCAATTAGTTTGCTTGGGTGCATCAATGGTAGACCGCCGCATGTGAAGCAATTCAGTGTATCTGCCATGTTCTGTGGAAGGAAGTAAAACAATGATTGCATGTGTGAAAGGCCAACACCGGACAATGTCCCAACCTGTATTCCCCGGACATTTCCCCAGCAAGGGCAGAATCCATTTGTACCGGCCTGCCCGTCGGATTTTTTATTTTATTTTATTTTTTCGGCCGGCCGACCCACCCACGGACCGGCCGGTACAAAGGGATTCTGCCCTCCCTCCATTTCCCTGTGTTCAAATGAGAAAACGGCTAAAGAGAGAGAGAGAGGGGGGGCGGGGGTTGGATGGGGGTTGTGGGATTGTCCCGAAATATAATTTCAGAACAGAGACAGAATGGAAGCACTGCGTGCAGTTCCTCGCTCACAGATCACAGAAGCAACAGATAAAGATGATTTATAGCTATGCAAACCAAGGTTCTAGCGATATGTTCAACGTCGCATCTGTAATTTGTCTGTCATTACGGTTGTTGTTTTTTTTGGTACCCAGCCAGAGTCATTGAGATAAGCTTGTAGGACAGTCAACAATCTGCACTGTATGTGTGTATGCATTGTCGTCATGTGTGGCTGGCTCGCCAGCTTCATGGCTCCAGCTATCCGTTCTGCTTTAATTGGCTAATCTATCTGATTTAAGTAGGTCGTCATAAATGCGGAACGAGACCTTGGTATAGCCACGTTTGGATGTTTGTGAATTAATAAAATAAACACCCATGCGCGCTTCATAATAAGTTTATGAGGTGTCCCGTGTTTTGGACCAATTAAGTGACAGCAGTGATGAGGGCAATGCATAACCACACTGACCCATTTCTTGGATTGAGCAGTATACTATGTCAGATCACAATGCTTATATGCTTATAATGCTAATTTGAGTAACACGCCGAGAGCTGAGCTTCAGGCTACATTACCACTGCTAAGCTAATGACAATGGGGAGATCGCCCTGATATAAATTGCTTTGCTCTTGCTCTGCATTGGAGATACTCAGTTTCCGTCAATATATATTTATGCCCTGTAAATTCCAACAATGTCACCTTCATGCCTGATACTTTAGTTTAGACCGAAAAACTAAAAGGTTAACTACGAGACAAGCACAGCCTGCACAGTGCACAGTTGTCCTGCATCTAAATGTAGTCCCGCCGTCGGTCCTGGAGCAGTCCGTGAATGAACTACCGCTGAGCAGTCGATAAAATTGGCCTGTCATCATGTGATGTTGCGCCACCATTTTGAACATGATATCTCCATATTCCAGCTGGAGAGGAAGAAAGCACCGGCTGGCTTACATCTCATGTAAGATATGTATCACACACAATGTAACCTTTTGTCACGGGTTCTTTGTCTTGTGGGGGGGGGGGGGGGCATTTTGGGTGTATCATTTTCTCTTTTTGAGAAGTGTGAACTATTTTCAACCTGGTGTGCTGAGTAAATATTTATTAAAGGGGACCTTAAGTTAATGGGTTAAAGATAATGGTTTTAGATAATTGCGTGTACAACCCACCATCTCAGTTGGTGTGTGTGGCCATGAATTAATCAGCCAGCCTGTCGGTCTCGCTTAATCTCTGATTTCATCCAGAATCATGATCACATCGTTTAACAGTTGCAGCAGACTGGAAATATCTATGTTTTGGACACAAAAACACCAGAATGAACATTGGATCCCAGCACAGCAGGACATTGTGAACTCAGCTGGATGTCCAATCAAACCGGTAGACTACTCTCTCCAAATGGCTTGCGCTGCGGTCATATATAGCAACAGCTTCTGGACAAAATCAGTAAACACCCATTCATGGGTGTTTCACGGCCGTGAGGATGCGCTAGAAACGGAGTCACTTTGAAGGGGAGTCAATAGAATCACTTAAAGCACGTAGCATATAGCGAAATTAGCATTTTAATTTAGAGTGCTTCCAATTTACACGAGCCGCATATCACTAAGTGATAAGCTTTTTTTTCCCCTGTCCCTCAAAGGAGACTTTGACAATCCAAGTTGTTATTGTGGCATTTTATCAGTATGCTAATTGTCTCTACTCAGGATCAGCATGCCTGGTGTTTTAGAAACAGAAAAATGTCTCCCCCTACCCCCCTCCCTTTATGTAACGCTCTCATTTGGAGCCAAATGATGTGTTTACTAGTGTTCCACAGCCAGGCAAGCTTCTGATTTCAGTTTCCGTGAACAAGAAAGCCACGTCTTGCTGTGCTACCCAGGGCTAGTCATACCGTAGTTAACACAGCCACCCACCCAAACCTCTGGGTATTTTCCTCCTAAAAAAAAACCCCACACACACAACCTAATTAAACGACATCTTCCTGAATAACAATTTTCTGATATGGGTATGAACATTCTTAGCATGCATGGTTATGCAGGTGAGGTGTTCTCAGCACTATATGCATGCATCGCACACCTTTTTGACCATAATACTACTTACTGCTATGAGAGACATCTGTCCGTGGCATGCAGGGTCTCATTATGACCGCTGAGAATTGATTGCATGCTGTCACACTGGAGGTGGTGATTGTTAAGGCCTGCCTAAGACCTTAAGGATGCCAATTAAAGGTGTGTGTGTGTGTGTGTGTGTGTGTGTGTGTGTGTGTGTGTGTGTGTGTGTGTGTGTGTGTGTGTGTGTGTGTGTGTGTGTGTGTGTGTGTGTGTGTGTGTGTGTGTGTGTGTGTGTGTGTGTGTGTGTGTGTGTGTGTGTGTGTGTGTGTGTGTGTGTGTGTGTGTGTGTGTGTGTGTGTGCGTGTGTGCGTGCGCGTAAAGGTTATAAAACAGTTGTAATCGCAGCTGGAAGATGGGAAGGAAGTAACATTGAGGGAACTACCAGACAGAGTGAGCAATAGTTCCCTGTTGCTGTACGCGTTGCACAGATTGAGTCTTCAATGCACAAAATAAATCAGTCAGTTACCAGCAATATAAAACTACTACCTCTTATTTACTTCATTAGCACAATTCGGTTGCGGCTGGTGGAATTACCATTGCTACTTACTATTGCTTTCCGGTGGATGCAATGTTTGAACCTCAATATAAAGTACTTGGCTGATTATTATGAGCAATTAGTTCTGCAATGGAAGTAGAACCATATCACTGTGGAATTATTCAGGCTTATATCAAGCTTCATTGTTCTAATTCCAGGGTTTGTTTGCCACGGCCACCCGACCCCTCGCCCACCCGACCCCTCTCCCACCCGACCCCTCGCCCACCCGACCCCTCGCCCACCCGACCCCTCGCCCACCCGACCCCTCGCCCTCCCTCCAGTGTTTACAGCAGTGGTTCCCAAACATGTTCATGTCAAGGACCCCCAAATTCAGACTAATTAGCCTGCGGACACCCATTTGAAAAGATATGCCAGGGACCCCCATAAGAGAAGGTTTTTACAGCTCTAGCAGTGATTTTCAACCATTTTCATTTCCAGGACCCCCGGTCTGACATGCATTAGGCTACGGACCCCACATTTAATTAATGGCATCTCAATCTCTGGTTCTACAGTTTATTATTGTAAAATTAATGTTAATTTAACATTTGTACACTCTCAGAGTTACAGACCCATAAGGGTCCATTAGGTTCCAAACTATCATTTAACTGGGGACCCCTGGAACTCCCTCAAGGACCCCTGGGGGTCCCCGGACCACACTAAGAATCACTAGTTTACAGCATATCACTGGTAAAACCAATTGATAACATTAATAGTCAAGATAAAAAGGTGTAGATTCGGGTGCGAATGCCATCAGACTCTTGACAACTTCTTTACTTAATTAAAATATTTTTTTATAATATGGTTTAACAATACAAAAAATAATCAAATTCTTCATTTGAATGCAGCTGTCTCTGTCTGCCTAATAAGCACTCACAGATGGGCCCAATCTCAATGATTAGGGAGGACACTACAGTAGGTGTGAAATTCATGGTCATTGTCCTATTGTCTTATGCTTTAAAATTTGCATTTAATTATTACAAAACTATCTTCAACACGGCTGCTTTCTTTTTGACAAACCGCATTGATCCACATAGTGCTGCAGGGCTGCAGAGTCTGTCCTTGCCAACCCTTCCGTATGTGTCCTTAATGTGCACAGAGGCCAACAGATACTCAGACATATGTTCCCCCGAACCTCACTAACCCATCCACCTTCACACACACACACACACACACACACACACACACACACACACACACACACACACACACACACATGTACACTTGCACACGCATAGCCACTGAGGTAACCCTACGCCTGATGAGGCTATTGTAAAAGCCGGTCTGCCAGTCATGCATAATTTAGCTGGGAGGATGTAGCAGTAATTGTGAAGACGTAAACATCTTGAGTTGAGATAATTGAGCAGTCGCTCGCCCTAATGGATGTCTGTTGGACACGGCCTTTTCAGCGCACGTCCTCTGAATGACAGCTCTCTGCATGGAGATGCAGGCATGGATGGAGAGAGAGAGAGAGAGGGAGAGAGAGATGGTGGGACAGGTTGGAAGGAGGGTGTGAGGAAATGTTCTCTATACTGTGGTAGTCTATCTTTTCACTGATATTCTCTCTCTGACAGCTGTGTGCATGCGCGCGCACACACACACACACACACACACACACACACACACACACACACACACACACACACACACACACACACACACAGTCTTTAGTCTCTATACTGACAAAATGGACTACTTGAATGTACTGTTGATTATGTAGTAAATAATATCATACATTGTATGATATTTACTTTAGTTTAACGTTTTGGTGTCAGCGTGTTGGCACAGGAAATATACTGTATTTTACTGTTCGTTCATTCATTCAAAAGGCCGTGTCCAACAGACATCCATTAGGGCGAGCGACTGCTCAATAGACATGCATAATACTGTGCATACAAACATACAATCCTTTCACTATAACTGTATGTAAGAGACCAGCTGCGGCAAAACTGGTTATGCCAGTTCTTAACACTCTTTGATGACATCTTTACTGTTTTTTGCGTGCGTGCGTGCATGCGTGCGTGCGCCAGTTTGCGTGCGTGCGCCAGTTTGCGTGTGCGTGTATATACACGGTCACAGTTTTTTTACTATGCGATGAGAGATGGTGCCCCATGGGTGCGACGTGCCTCACACATACGCTTAGACTTGCGTGCACTTACACACACACATATACCCACACAAAACTGCGCGCACGTGCACCACTCACACACACAGAGCCATCTCCTCAGCCATAGAGCGTCTTGCTGGCGCTCACACACTCTTGAGTAATTAATTTTCAACATGGCTGGTTTTGCTCTCCCGGTTAGGGGGAAAGGGGAATGTGCCTCCGTCAATACTAATCTGGTGCAGGGGAAAACAAATGTATTTATTCCTTGGTTGTCTTGTCCTCTCTCTCTCTCTCTCTCTCCCTACCCCCCCACTCTGCGGTTCCTTTTCTTCCCTTTTATTTCTGCTCTCTCTCTCTCTCTCTCTCTCTCTCTCTCTCTCTCTCTCTCTCTCTCTCTCTCTCTCTCTCTCTCTCTCTCTCTCTCTCTCTCCCTGCAGGCCGATAGCCATCAGGGCTGCAAAGGGAATTTTAATGCAATAGTTGTAGGCATCACTAGGATGGAATGAATATTTAAAACACACTCTGACTGCATGGCGCAATAAAGGAACAAGGACACATCCTTCATTCCAGCACATGTGCGGCACTCACATGTATGTATGCGTGTATACGCCACGCATATGCATGCACTTATAGTACGCACACACATGCATGTGCACACACACACACGCACTCACACGAATACGGAGCTTGAGATGAAGAAAACCATCAAACCTTTCTAGCCAGAGGCTAGAACCATTTGGGTGTGAAATAACGGTAACGTTTCTACGTATTCTATTTATTAGGTGGGGGGGGGGGGGGGGGGGGGTCTCGTGCTTTATCTCTATTGGTTCCCCTGCTCTTGCTTTGTATTTTATCTCTTTGCCTTTCTTCTTTTGCCAAAGAGAGTCTTCCTCCTCGTCCAAGCACATGATTTAAGGAGAGCAGAGAGCCCTGTTATTGACGTGAATTGATTTCTGATGAGGACAAGGTGCAGCGGTGGAGCCCAGATGCTGTAAAACTGTCAATGATGTCCAGATGTTGGGTGGGCGCCTGGGGGGGGGGGGGGGGGGGGGGGTGAGTTTGGTGCGGTGTGCAGCCACGGTCCACACAGTGGAACCAGGCGTTGTTGTTAAAACCACTCAGACCTGAGATCAGATTCTAAAAATGTCTTCTACATCCTGACAGTTTTCTGAAAAACCTATGTTTCTATGTCAGTCATTTTTCAAAAATAGCGGACCTACAAGCTCGCTATGAGCTTGTAGATCTGCTATTTTTCAATAGCTAAAGCATATCATAATGCTAACACCAAAAGGGGTTTCCCGCCCAAAATGTAATGAGTTAAACCTAGTGCTAGTGTCTTTTCTGTTGTGTGTTATTGCGGGGGAAAGCTTTTGCTGAAAATAGCCGATCGACAAGCTCACAATGCGTCGCAGCGTGTTGCGTTGCGACCTTGTCGATCTGCTATTGATCTGCTTTTTGCATATACAGATGCTGGAGTTCATGTGGTACCTTATTTTCACCAAAAAATAAAAAAAAGGAAAGGTACTATGTTTACCCAGGGTAACTGGACTAAGCTCAAGAACTTGTTTACAGCCAGGCCCTGCTCACAGAACATTTCATGGTAGGGGTTCAATGCCTTGTCCAAGGGCACTTCAGCGGTGGTAATTTTAACATGCCGGTCCGGGGATACGAACTAGCGACCTTCCGATATCAAGACCGCTCCGCAAACCATTCGGCCACCGCTGCCACCACTGACCTTTGAGTATTATTGGCATGGCCTTGAGTTTCAATAGAATAGAATATTTATTACCAGGTATAGTCAAAGCTAGAAGGAAATTGTTCTCTCGGATAGACGGATACACAGCATTATTGAAGCCAATGGAATAGAACAGAGTAGAATTGAATGCAATGGGACGGAATTAGATATTAGGCAATAAAGAATTGAGAGTGAGACGAGGAGCGAGGCAGAGTGAGTGGAGATGACATGGAACAAAGGTCACGGTGCTATTCATACTTTGACATTGTGAGTACATGGCATGCCCGTCCTTATAATCTGTTCTGTGAAGCTGTAACGGCTTGCAGTTTCCCATGAAGAAGAGATTAGAATGGAATGTGGTTTTTCTGTTTGGCCGGCTGCCCCCTGTAGGAAAGAGGCGTGCGTGCGTTCTGTGTGCGTGCGCGCGCGCGCGCGCGCGTGCGTTGTGCGTGTTTTGTGCGTGCGTGTTGTGTGTGTGTGTGTGTGTGTATGCGCACACGCGCATCATCTTTAGTTGGAGTTCGCCGATACGACCGGTCAGCCACAGTGATCTGAATTAATGAAAAGAAAAGGAAAAGCGATTTAAAGCAGTTGCTTTATGATGAGTGGTAGGTCACATCTAGATAACAACACCATAAATCAGATATATGCATACTGTATATAGAGTTGGTTTGGCTGGACAGTAAAAACCTCATTCTTAATTTATCCATTTGTAACTCACGAGAGTGTACAAAATGGGACCAACTGGGCCTTGATCCATTTGGTTCCATTTGAACACGCCTGGAGTTATACATGAACACGCCATAACTGATTCCAGCTATATCGACATGCAACTTGAGATATCATCCGATCAGAAAGCGTTTTCGTTGTCTCTAGTCAATGACAGAGATGGACTTACAACCGACGGTCCTTGGCTATCGTCTTCCGCTTTCGTCTTTGCACTGTAGGTTCCACCCATGAGGAAGTCCTGGGGTTGTGATTATGTGCAGTACAGTGCATTGGGAAAATAAATCGGGTTCGACACTTCCATGTTAGGACCTCTCCCGGCAAAATATGAAATATTTTATGGAATAAATGCATAGATGAAAAAGGCAAAGCTGGACCTGTATATTGTGCAGCAAGAATAGTTTTTCTTTCTCATTCAACTGTGACGACACATTAAAGTGAACATTTGAGAGAGAGTTTCATCAGAACGGGATGTGAACAACGTTCTCCGCCGAGGCTTACATCAGTCTTTTCATGTAGTCCTCTAACCTTGAGCTCTGCAATGGAGAGAAGCAGCTGTCAAACACCAAGGCTCCTACATGTGTGTGTGTGTGTGTGTGTGTGTGTGTGTGTGAGAGCACAGTCACGTCTGTCCTGTCTGAGTGAGTAGGAGTAATATCTGTGAGCGCCTGTGTGTTTTTGTATGAAGAGAGTGCAAGGGCACGAGACAGTCTTTTGTATGTGTGTGTGTGTGTGTGTGTGTGTGTGTGTGTGTGTGTGTGTGTCGTTGTATCAAGTTTGTATCAGACCAAAGTGTTCTCTCCCTCTTGGTTTATTCTCCTTTCATCAGTCTTAACATGGATGAGACCTCTCGCACGCACGCACACACACACGCACACACACACACACACACAGTCACTTGCAAGAAATTACACACGCACTAAAGCATGAAACCACTCCTACATCAGCCTCCAACATTACCTCAAAAGGCTCTTGCTCATGCCGTTTTCATCTTCATAGCTGGGACTCTGACCCCCTGTAGGGGAGACACACACACACACACACACACACACACCAGGAGTCCCAGCACGCCAGGCTATTTATCCCAGGGTGTAGGTGAACGGAGGGGTCTCTGTGCTCCTATGACAGTGACGGGCATTATGGTTATATCATGGCCATTAGGAGCACAGCTGGGGGGTTGGTTTGAGGTGCACATGAGTATGGAGATGGAGAGGAGGAGGCGGACAGTGACATTGTGTGTGTGTGTGTGTGTGTGTGTGCGCGTGTGCGTGTCGTGTTGCTCATGCAGAACACACTGTTGTTGAAGCACATGATCACGTGGACCCATGGGGACCGGCGTTCACTGCTGCACTCATATATTCCATTACGCCTGGATTTATACTTGGTTGCACGCCGGCCGCTATACCCGAAATAGGCGATCTACAAGCTCACAGCGGGCTGCAGCTCGTGGATGGGCTATTTCCACACAGCACAGCACCGGCACCACACAGCACACACAGCACAGCACCACACAGCACAGCACCGGCACGCATCTAAATATAACAGACCCCCTTTAGGAAATAACCAGTACTGTGCATATTTATTTTGAAGAATGTGCATGAGGCAGAAACAAACCAACCAAAAAAAAGAGATGGATGGAAGGAAGGAAGGAAGACTAAAGGAAACCAAAAAGAAAGAAAGTGTGTGTGTGTGTGTGTGTGTGTGTGTGTGTGTGTGTGTGTGTGTGTGTGTGTCGGTGCAGCTGAATAAGGAATGCGTTCCTGCATGTGTGTCTGAATCGCTCTCATCTCTCTTGCATAACGGGTAACGGAGCAAAAAGCAGGCCACGGAGACTATATGTAGGCTGCCAACTGTAACTGGCAGCCGGTGAGTGTCTCTGTGCGCGTGTGTGTGTGCGTGCGTAGGTCTGTGTGCTTGCGTGTGTGAGTGAGTGTGCAAGCCCCGGCGACCGCGGTGATTGATCGTGCTCCGGGACAGTGTTCGCTACTTCACGAGTGCAACTAAAGTGTACACTTAATGCGTGCACGTGCATCCCTAATGCGTGTAAGTGCGTGTGCACTGGGGTGTAACCGATCCAACCTTGGCATGACGCACCGTGTCGGCGGGGCAGCGTGCCACAGGATCCATTTTGCTCTCCGGGCCGTCCGCGAGCGAGCCAAGGAAGCCGCGCGGACTCACCTCGGGGCTCGGCTCTGATTAGTGCCATTGTCCTGACGCGTCCCGCTGTGAAACCCGAGATGATCGGGGGATCGTTGAGGTATGAAAAGGCAATTTACAGTTAACGTTTCAGACATCGATCCGATCCGGCGGAGGAGGAGTGGGCCGCTTACAGGGGGGTGGGGGGTGGGGTGCGCGCACTTGCTGTGCTCGGAGTGTGCGCGATGTCCGTGCACGGCCTGCAGGAACACGATGCGCGTCTGGCATATCCGATAGCTTGAAGTGATACGGGGATCACTTTTCCCCCCTCCAGTGTACCTATCCCTGCTCAGTCCTTCCTCCAGAGCCACAGGAAGTGGCTCTTTAAATAGAAGTGTTCAGCCGATGCCGATGCAGTCTGCCAGGCTGTATAATAACCCTGGACGTGCCCGCTGGCTGCCGGCCAGCGTGGAGCCCACGCTGGGCACCGGTAGGCACGGTTTGGGGCAGCCCAGCGGGCACCGCGGGGCTGATGTTGGCAGGTGGTAGAGAAAGTGGAGCGGTTGGAACAGCGGGATTCTCTGAATCATCGCAGGAGATGAAAAGGTCGAGGGAAAAGGAAGCGTCATTATAAAGGGCTTATGGATTGATTCACGTGGCATGTCTTCAGTTTCCTGTTCGATCTCGTATGACAATGCTTTGTGATACATAATATACATTTATAAATAAACCATCTAAGTGCCATCTAAGTGCCAGTGCGAAGCGTCCTATATGACAGTCTTTCTCTCTCTCTCTCTCTCTCTCTCTCTCTCTCTCTCTCTCTCTCTCTCTCTCTCTCTCTCTCTCTCTCTCTCTCTCTCTCTCTCTCTCTCTCCACTTTATGTAAAACTTCACAATGCTACAGCAGTGTGAAGATGACTAGCAGCCTGTGACGAAGGCTCTCACGCTTTCGCTTTATTGATTTCATTGAGGGATTAAACTATAGAGGGTTCATTAAAAAAAAGAAACGTGAGCAGCTGATTTTCCCCCTCGCTAGCTGGCTGCAGCAGCGGCGGTGCATTTCACAGGCCCTTTACTGTCGGGCATAACGGCCCCAGTCCCTCGGTTTGCCTGGAGAATCTGCTGACGGTTGCAAGCTGGGCTCGCAGTGGAGTCCGTAATAGCAAGTGGCCTACATTCCCAATAAAACAAGAAACAGCCCCCCCCCCCCTCCTCCTCCCCCTCTCCCCCATCACCACCTCCGCCTCCTCCTGTTCCTCGCGCTGCATGCACAAGTCTCAGCTGGGGACGTCCGTTGTGATATTTGCGCTGCTCAGTAGGCGGCGCGCGATTTGGCATTGGGCTGCCGATTGTTGTTATTGTTTTTCTCACTTGATTGTGTCTATGCGCATGTTTATTTAATTCCTCATTATTATTGTATGCCTCTACCGCCCACCCCCACCCCCCCCAACCCCCAAACCAAAACTGTGTCCTCGTTTTAGTCTTCTCTTCATTTGCATTGCATTACACCTCTTTGAACCCTTCAAGCCTTATTTATACTTATAGTGGCGTGCCAGTAACAGAACCGCATGGCTCTCAGTGTGTCCCAGTGCCAGTGGTGGCAAAAAGTACTCAAATGTTTTACTTAAGTAAAAGTATCAATACTGCAATAGAAATACTCCGTTGCAAGTTAAAACTTTGGAATTGTCAGAAAATTTACTTGAGTAAAAGTACAAAAGTATTATTGGCATAAAGATTTACTTAAAAGTAAAAGTACTCATTATGCAGAATGTTCCATTTCATGTTTTCTAATGTATAAAAATATTTTGAAAATAGCAAATCTACAAGTTCACAATGCGTTGCGATGCGACGCATTGTGAGCTTGTAGATCGGCTATTTTCAAAATGGCCGAAATGTATATAGGGGCTGAAGTGGTTAATGTACGTTTTGTAACAATAATCAAAATCTACAAAATAACTAAAGTTTTCAAATAAATGTAGTTGAGTACTACATTTGCCTCTGAGATGAAGCAGAAGTATGAGTATTGGAAATACTCAAGTAAAGTGCAAATATACCTCAAAATTGTACGTACAGTAAGACCTGAGGACGCATCTGTGTCACCTTATAGCTTTTAATTAACATGGCCGGCCGAATACAATTTTGGGGGTCCCTGACATGAAATAGTTTGAGAACCACTGACACAGAAACATATACGTAGGTGTTTTCAGAAAACTGTCATGATTTAGAAGGTCCCCGGTCTATTGAGACGGGCAACTTAAGTAAAAGTACTTAGTTACTTTGCGCCGCTGGTTCCAGCTATAAATCAGGCATTAGCTACACGCCCTCTCATCCAGTACAACTGACAGCAGGTGCAAACAGCAGAGTGACATTACATTCCCAGACGGCAGCGTTGCAGAGTGTATAGCGAGTAGTGGGGGGGTGGAGGGGGGGAGGGGGGTGGGGGTCAGAGCATATCTTGCTCTGGAGTCTGGGAGAGTGCATGAGAGGACTCTACACGCTGTGCTCCACGCCGCTGTCACAGAAATCCATCTTCCACCGGCACAGTCAGACCTCCTGGGAGCCTGGGGGTCATACATCCAACGCTCCCTCCATCTCACGCCATGTCCACCTACAGTGTATCATGCAGGATTAACACAGTGCACGCCATGTGCACACGCACGCCTTCACACACACACACACACACACACACACACACACACACACACACACACACACACGTGCACACGCACGCACGCACGGATCATAATGATATATCAGGCAGACACGTGTACACTGTGTTACACTACAGTTGAATGTACATGCGCACATACACAGAAATACACACACGCACACACACACACACACACACACACACACACACACACACACACACACACACAAACATGTTCCTCTTGAGATTTCCCTTTTTTTTTGTCGTATTCTTCACCCCTGAATCCATCTCCCGCCGTAGGGACAGGCTTGTCCAACAATAGTTATCACCCCATAAAATGCTCCCGTCCGCGTAGCGCCCCGGACACATTTATTTTCGTGGCAGATGAGGGAACATTCTCGCGGCTCCTGGGAGGATTGTTGCGCACTCACATGTTCATGTTTGATATATATATATTATATATATACACACACGCACACTATAATACACTATCTTACTATATATAGTAAGATTGTATCATATTATGTGAGTTGAGGATCGCTATGGGAATCCAAGAATTCTCTCCATCCATAATTAACACAACGGACTCAGTTAATTAGGTTATTGTTCATCCGTGGCTTACATAAGATGTGATTGCACAGTAATTTTACAACAAAATGAGACCCTCTGGGACTACAAGTGGAATATATACCGTATATTTATATATAATCTTAATGGTGAGGACAGGAACAAGAGACTTAATAGGTCCACTCAACAGAAGTAACCCAAGACATCCCTCATCCAAAACAAAACGCCATTTTAGCACTTTTACTTTTGACAGCTGAAATGTTAGCCCTCTGTGAAGAAAAGGGCTGACAAGCAGTCAGAAAACAGCTAAGCTCATCGATTTTGGGACTTGGACGTGGAAAGTGGAAAAGCCTAGTGACAGGATTTGCCTGCATTGTGATGGTTTGCTGATTTGAAGGGGGGGGAGGGTGGTGGGAGGGGGGGGGGGGGAGCTGCTCAGCCCTTTGATTGTTAAATCTAGTCGGGCACAAGACGAAAAAATGTCTACCCAAGGCCCCCGGAAACTCCACAATGCTCTGATCATTTCTTTGTATGCGTTTAAGTGTATGCGCTTGTGTAGATATGCCACCGCTGTAATTTAATTTTGCTCCTCCAAAATGCTGTGACATGAGCGTATTAGGTATTGTGTGTGTGTGTGTGTGTGTGTGTGTGTGTGTGTGTGTGTGTGTGTGTGTGTGTGTGTGTGTGTGTGTGTGTGTGTGTGTGTGTGTGTGTGTGTGTGTGTGTGAGAGCACTAAAATATAAACTCAACAGGGGTGGGATGGGGGGGGGGGGGTCGATTGCTATGTCCAGGTCGATTGCTACGGAGCTTGGGAAATGGTGCGGTCGTGCAATAGGCCCGATGCCTGGGGTTGGGAAATCAGAACACTCCCATCAACATGACAATTTGTGGCTGGTGAATGCCCCTGAGGGCCTGAATATAATTACAGTTAAGTGCAGCGGTGACAGCGTCATCTCTTGCACAAATCAGGGCAGAACAGCCATAGAGCCCCCCTCCTCCTCCCCTCCCCTCCTCCTCCCCCTCGATGTGGGGCGCACCTTATTGAGTCGCCTGCTTGTTCTTTACGTGCCTCCCAAATCATAGCAGCATCATTAGTTCATTACTGACCTTGTAAATGTTCGTAGGAGAAAGATTGACTGGCCTCTTCTCTATTCCTGTCTGTCTGTCTGTCTGTCTGTCTGTCTGTCTGTCTGTCTGTCTGTCTGTCTGTCTGTCTTAAAAGATGACTTTAAACAGTCTATTACCGCCGTCCCAACCTTTCCACCGGCTCTAGTGGACCCGCGGGCTCATAAAAGGTTTATTTGAAGCGTGTGGATGGAGAGAAGTGGGTGGGGGGGTGGGGGGGGGGTGCGTTGCTAAAGGGATAGAGAGAGCAATAGATGGAGGGCGAGAACGAGAGAGCGAGCACCCGGTGAGGGTGCATTATTCATGGCATCTCTCGATCGTCCCCTGCTCCTCAGCACTGACACCACAGTGTCCCCGTCGCTCGCCCTAATGGAAGCTCATAGACTCGCTTTCTGAGAAGCGGTTGGAAAATGGCTTTTCATGTCTGCCCGCTCTGGACTTTTTGGTGCGTGAGTGACTGACCGATCCGTGTATGTCACTCTACAGGTATACTGTATCTGACGTGGTGCTGTAAAGTGAAAATGATTCAATCGCTATTGTTGCTTGGTGCAGGTCATTTGTTTAATTTCATCTCCAGCGTGGCTCAGGGGTAGAGTGCCTGGATGGTAACCGTGGTTGCCATGGTTGCCAGTTCCCAGTTCGAACCCGGGCTCCCCCAGAGTTACTGTTAAAGTGTCCTTGAGCAAGACACTGAAACCCTAATTGCTCCCGATGTGCTAGTTGGTGCCTTGCATGGTTTCCGCTGCCATCGTTGTATGAATGTGTGTGTGAATGGGTGAATGTAATGCACAATCTCTGTAAAGTGCCTTGGATAAAGGCGCTATATAAATGCACCATTTATCAGCCACATAGAGACAATACAACATTTGAATACTCAATAAAATGCAGACCAAAGGTTGCATCCTGTAGGTTTGGCAAATGGATTTAATTTCATTTCATTCAGGGCACATAACAACCTCCCAACTCATCAATTATTTTAATATAAGTATAATAATACTAACTTCCAGCGCTGTTGAGTTTATACCATGACTTTATCCAGTGGTATTTTCCAGTTTCAGACAGTGCCTTGACTCAACAAGTGCTATCATGATTCAAATAGCACCATCTAAGTTCAGAGAAAAAAAAATAAGAGTTATTCAGGAATTTTTGTTCTCATATTTCTGCAGTTCTGAATTTAAAGTGATTTCAGAAAAAGCCTAAGGACCTCAAAACTCAGCCAAAGCATAAATATGTTAATTTCAGTGTAATCTCAGTTCAAGTAAAGACAAAGGAAAACCACCAGTAACTGAATCTGCACTCATTCCCTCGTCCTATATGACACCTTAATGGGGTGACTGCTCATTATCCATGCTGCGCGCTGACATGCTCACTCCACACACACACGACGTCCCTTTCACCTCTCAAGGAGTTTGCGGTTAACTCGACGTGACATGCGAACAGACACCTCCACGGTCGCATTCCATCTGTTATTTAAGGTTTGGTAACGGAAGCCGAGGGGGAAGTATCTGGTACACCTCTGCGCTCCACCTCTTGTGTCCTGTAAGCCGACCCTACAGTAGCTGCTCCTCTCCGGTGTGTCACTCAGTAGAGCCAGATAGCAGGCCGCCGGCCTAGCCTCCGTTGTGGGGACGGACATACATACATATGTTGAATGTATATGTAGGGTGATACACTATAGGGCTGTTGACTGTGTGTTGTCCCACAGCGCAACGGAGCATCGGGTTTCTGCTGCCTCTGGCGGCCTGTTCCCATGTACGTTAAGATAAGATAAGATACACATGTATTGATTCCTCCAGAGGGAAATTCAGGTGGTCATAGCAAGCAACGTCAGTGAGAATGACACGCGGGAGAGGCCCTGGGAATGAGTTGGAGTCAGTTTAATAATACAAAATATAATACAGAGCTGCTGGCCCTATACTGTATATCTGCACTGGATGTTTAAATGAGCACATATACAGTCTATCCATAATGTAAATTATACACATAGTGCTATATATCTTTGCTTGTATGAGAGTGAATGTGTGAGTATATCTGGATTAATATATGTACAATCTATACGTGCATGTCTGAGTGAAGGAGGGTACAGTCAATAGCAGTTATTCTTAAGTTTTTATAGTCAGTCACACACATGTCTATGCAAGGAGACAGTCGTCAAAATGTCAATAGTTGTGCAGTTCTTAAAGTTCTGTGTGGAGTCAAGCTGGGCTGTGCAGTCTGAAGGCTCCACGGCTCTCTGTGGTGCACTGGGGGGCAGTTACTGAGTGCATTTACTCAAGTACTGTACTTAAGTCAAAATACTTTTACTTTACTGGAGTATTTTACTTAATTTTACATATTGTATTTTCACTATATTTATTGGAAACTTTGGTTACTATATACTTTGTAGATTTTGATTATTATTACAAAACAATACATTAACCACTTCATTTCGTTGGAAATAGTACAAGCTCACAATGGGTCGCAATGCGATGCGCTGCTATTTTCAAAAGATTTGTATACATTTGAAAACTTGAAACGGAACACGCTACATAACGAGTACTTTTGGTACCTTAAGTACATTTTGATGCCAATACTTTTGTACTTTTGCAAATTTTAGCTAATTCTGAATTCCGGACTTTTACTTGTAACAGAGCATTTCTACATTGCAGTACTGGTACTTTTACTTAAGTAAAAAAAAGCTTTTTCCACCACTGGTAGTCAAGCTTGGCTGTGCAGCCTGCCCTGAAGGCTACAGGCAGGAAGCAGTCGGAGCGTCCAAGGCGCTCTGTGTGTGTGTGTGTGTGTGTGTGTGTGTGTGTGTGTGTGTGTGTGTGTGTGTGTGTGTGTGTGTGTGTGTGTGTGTGTGTGTGTGTGTGTGTGTGTGTGTGTGTGTGTGTGTGTGTGTGTGTGTGTGTGTGTGTGTGTGTGTGTGTGTGTGTGTGTGTGTGTGTGTGTGTGTGTGTGTGTGTGGCGTGCCGAGGGGGGGGGTGAGCCGCTAGCTGAAGGAACGTGCTCCCCATGTTCACCAGCTCATCACAGAAGGGGACGGGGGGGGGGGGGGGGTGTCAGACAGCGTGTTCCTGTACATCTCCAAGGTGAATGTGGGTATATGTTCCGACGGCGCCCCAATGTCACCGCCGGGACAAATTCCTCCACAGAGCCGCCCGCCCGCCGCTGCGTTCGGCGACTTAGAGAGGGCTCGACTCTGATTATGATGTATGTGTTGAAGTCAGGGTCTCGTTTTTGACCCGAACAAGAGTCTCCTGTAACAAAGCCCCATCGACTTTGTGAGCTGAATCTGGCTCAGTTTGTGCAGAGACGGGGAGAGAGAGAGAGAGAGAGAGACACAGAGAGAGAGAGAGGAAGAAAGAGAGAGAGACACACAGAGAGAGAGAGAGAGAGAGAGCGGAAGAAAGAGAGATCTGATTGAATGTGAGTTTGGTTCAGGTCCAAATGTCCTTGATCGTCCCCGGTCTCTTTGTTTCAACAGAGGGAGAGAGATGGTTTTGGCTTGCGGGCCGAGAGATTGGCTTACATCAGAGTCACTGCTCTGGGACACCTAGTAGTGTAAGGCGGGACTACATTCCTGAAGAGGCAGGAGGGGTATAGTGCTAACAAGCACGCACACACACACACACACACACACACGATTGAAACAAAGACTTCTTGTTCATTTCCAGGCAGCTGCGCTGTGCAAATATTAGTGTGTTTTCACACTGTGACCTTTGACCCATGTGTCACTATACCACCCATCCCCGCCGTGGATCTGTCTGAGAAACCTCACCTGGTGAGAGGGACACACCTGGACTAAACACACACGCGCGCGCGCACACACACACACACACAAGCACGACCTGTGAGCACGTGCACAACTGCACACACATGCACACGCGCCCACACACACACACGCACACAGCCAGAGCCACTGCTAGACCCAGAGCAGACATGGACAGGACTCTGTTTGGCGTCTTTGCGGTTCATGCAGCTTCAGATTTGGAACGGAGACGAGACAAAAGATGAGAGAATTCTTTTGACTTTCAAGTCCTAAATTATTCACCACTAGACCCAACACAACCCGCTGGAAGGAAGAGGAGGGTGCTTGAACTCTCCTGCTTGTGTGCGTGCCGTGCATGCGTATAACCAAACTATCTTCATGTTGTGTGTGTGCGTGTGCGTGCGTGCGCCTGTGTGTGTGGGTTGCCATGGCATTTTGACTGAAACAGGGCCCTGCATGGCAGCACACAGTGAAATCCTTAGTGCAAGGTTGTAACTGTAAACCGTCCGAATTAAGTGAGTCCGAGTGAAATGAGTCTCTCTGGTCTGCATGTCATCGCAGCATTCTGAACCCTGAGAAAGGGGAGCAGGACACGAACAGTGAACATGTGTCTCACATGAGCGTGTCTTATTGGAAATCTGTGTGACGGCGTGAAGGGCGTTCGAAAGTGTTTCCCATTACGGTCTGAGTTTGTGTGTTTGTGCAAGTGTTTTGTGTCACCGTGTTCTTCTCTCTCTCTCTCTCAGCCCCCGCATCTCTCTTCTGGTTTCTTCTGGTCTCACTCAGTCGCGTGCACGACGCGCACGCGCATGCACCCGCCGTGTCCAAAGAACCGAATGATTTCCAGCTGGTGCAACATCCCGCTGTTTTTGCTCGTCACTCTTCCTAGTTTACTTTAGCTCCACTTATCTGATGACTCAACTCCATGCAGAGCCCTCCATCAACCTCCTCCTCCTCCTCCTCACCACTATTCTGACCCCTTCTTCCTTTCATTCCTCATTCCGGTCTCTAGTTTTCTATTGTTCAGTGCCCAAGGCACACCAGTGGACAAGTCAACATTTCAAGGAACACCTGTATTCATAGCGATCAAAAATAGCTGATCTAATTTTTTGTGTGTGTTTGTGCACAAAGGACATAGAAAATACAAAAAAAAAATCATAACTTTTTGTATAGTTGTAATACAATGCTATAATAATGTGTGGTTCTCACAAAATCCCTAATCACACAAGTGTGCCTCATTTGGGAATCACTGCTGCGGGCCTAATGTATGCGGTGCTGCGTCACTGTTCCAACGACGCATTATTCAGACACATTACTAATCCTGTCCCTAATCGCAGGCGAAGCCACCTACAGTAGTCGGAGTAACGGGATGTCCAAGTTATGGGCAGTCCCCATTTATTCGCCGTCACGCAACCACGATACTTGTAGGTCGACTGTTTTCGATGCACGATAGAGTTTGAATTGGGCTTTACTCAATGGCCTCTCCCCAATCCCCTCTCTCCTTTACACGTTTTCCTCTCATTTCCTTACGGTCCTTCACGCACGTTCGACCATTCGACCCTCGGCTCACCCGGTCTATGTGTCAAAGTGTCCCTGAGCAAGACATTTAGCCCCTAACAACACCCCTGTGCGCTCATCAGATTCATCTGAGCAGCCAACTGCTGGGTGAAGCAGTAAAAGTAATGTCCCTTCCCACGGAGACCGGAAAGTATCGTCTTCCTGTTCTCTGCACATACAAACTCCTGTAATCCGTATAGCCAGTGTCCAAACACCACTCCCCCTTGCCTTGCCTCATTTGGTCTCACGAGGTCGAACACAGTGTCTCCCATGAATAATATTGATCCAGCGCTATTTGCTTTAACAGAAGCAGGGCATTGGGTGCTTGGGAGTTTGGCCGTATTGATCCTGGGCAGCAGTGCCACTGGAGCAGCCAACGTTGTCGTCAATGAAATTATGGGGACTGTTGGGTGGTCATGGCTGAAAGGTACAGATGAAATGCCAACGGGAACGCACAGCAACGGGGCGTTGTGTTTGAAGTTTGTAGCTTTCCAAAACATACAATCGGAATCTCATAGCCTCATTCCACAGCGATTGATCAGGTGTGCTATATAGGAGGACTGGGCATGGTTTCAGGAAGTCTGCAAATTCTGTTCTGTTCATTCTTCATGCAGCTATTTCCGACCGTGTTGTCTGCTCAACCGCTGGCCATGAATAGTCTCGAGGAGTAGTATTTCGCAATTTCACAAAAGACACACAGTACAGTTTCAAGAAACTAGAATCTATTCCATACACACATTTTCCAATTTTACCATTTTATGTGTACATAATCAATGGGTCTTTTAGTCCCAGGGACAGTACTGAGTACAGTACTGAGTACAGTATTGCATCCCAGGACCCCCAGAGGGTGACATGATTGTGTCCTTTCTTGATGTAGTGAGACTAAGGATGTAGTGAGACTAAGGATGCAGAATGCAGGCTGTTTGCATCACTGCATAATTGGCAGGACTGAGTGATAGTGATTTACAAACTCTTAATCATTGCTGGTCGTATGACTAAATTGACATTTTTGAGGATTGCTTGAATTTGTGGTAATTTCTGGGGTTTAATACTTGATTGAAAACACATTTCCTTAGAGAACATTTTCAACTAAAATCATCATAAGGCCTCTCTTGCCATGCCATTGGTCAACCTGGTGAGCTCACTGCCAATGACTGCTTCCAGTTTATAATCCCACCCCTTTCTATCATGGATAGATCCATACCTGAATGATTTAAGCCGTATCTATACTTTGTTGTATAATGGTGTCCCACACACTACAAGCTGTCAATGTGCCGCAATGTAATGCATTGTGAGCTTGTAGAAACGCTATTTTCGGAGAAGAGCACCATTTTTATCACAGTATAAAGTCCTTCCCTTTCTATTATGTCAGACTGCATGAGGTACTAACTTCTTCCGAAAGCACCTTGTCTAAAGTGGTCTCTACCAGCCTGTCATTGTGCTCGTTAACACTGGAAATGAACACGGGGAAAAAGTTAGGAACATTTAAACGATGCCAAGGCTTGTAGACTTTATTGTTTAATTAATATTTTATCACTTTATTGTTTCATTTTAACTACTACCACGTTAATCTTTGCCAAACTTAAAATGTATTCTGCTTAAAGCTGCAATCTTGAACTTATTTTAAAGAACGACATTATTTTTAAGGGCTATAATATAACTAGATAATCTGCATGTATTAGTCCCTGGTGTTATAGGTATAGGACACCTACAGGTTGATAGTAGTACTGCCTGGAGCTCATTACTGCAATGTATCCACCCAAGCAGGGAATGCCTCTCATAGGTTAGTGGTAGAAACGTGGGTGCGAATCCTGGCCACTTAATATTACTAGGTTATGGATTTCAGCTTTAGCACTCATACTGACTGTCTGATCATGTACTGTCAAGGTGCGTTCTGTATGTGCGTTCTGTACTGTAAAGGTGCGTTCAAACCTGAAGATATATATTTGTTTCCAGTCGCTTCGTTTTCTTCACTTTGGACCCAAAAAATAAGTCCTTTCGCTCCAGCTCAGTGAGCCCATCCGAGATCTGTAGCTCTCTTCCACCTCATCTCGAGCGGTGGATTATATTATTGATTAATGTGATATGATATAACAGATATTTAACCCATTTTGACCTGAGATCAGATTAAAAAAATGTCTTCTACATCCTGACAGTTCTCTGAAAAAGCTTTGTTTCTACGTCAGTCGTTCTTTGATTTTTCAAAAATAGCAGACCTACAAGCTCGTAGATCTGCTATTTTTATATAGCTAACACCAAAAGGGGTTCCCGCCCAAAATGGATTCAAGTACACAATAATTTTGTAATTTTGGGAGTGTAACCAAATGGACCTGCTCGTACAATTTTGTACATCAAAACACCTACAGCCGAGCTCGAAAACACCTACAACTTTTTCCAGGTGGGGGCGAAGATATACCAGGCGACCGTTGGCTTCGTTCACGTTGTGCCAGTTTGCGCCGTGCCAGTTTGCACCGTGCCTAGTGTACGTGCCGTGCCTGGTCGCGCTCCGTCTCATCTTTGCAATGTCTTTGTATGTAATGGCGCCGCTCGAACTATCCAGGTTTGAACGTAGCTTTTATAAGAACATGATTCGAATCCTCTGGTGCTCTGGCTGAGCTGAGATGAGTGTGTATACCTGGAGCGTGTTCCACCCACGTAACTCTGACATTAAAAGGATGTCTTCCTCCACAGTGCACAACACCTTTGTAGGACTGTAAAGGTCCCATGTGCTTTCCGCCAGGAGATTAAAAAAATGTCTTCTGTATAACTCGACACTGTAGTGTAGTAGAGCGTGTGCACGTCCGCCCATGCACCGTGTAGAGTATGTGCACACACGTGCACTGTTCAGTTTGTGCATACGTGCACTGTATACAGCACAGTGTGTGTGCACACACGTGCACTGTTCAGTTTGTGCATACGTGCACTGTATACAGCACAGTGTGTGTGCACGCCCACTTTCACTATAAGCATGCGTGTGTGCATTGTTTCCGCTTCTGCGCTCCTGATTGGTAAATATGTAACCCACACAGTACCGTGTGAAAATGACTGTACATACTGTACACACACATGTGCGTGCACACACACACACACACACACACACACACACACACACATAGTGTTTAGTGAGCAATTACCTGCTCACTAAACAGAACAAAGTCATTTCCACTCCTGTTATTCTGTTTCCTTGGCTGACTTCCTCTGTGCCTTCTGCCCATTTCTCCCTCTCTCTCTCTCCCTCTCTCTCAAAGACACACAAATTATGGATGTCCATGTCCACACACAGACACATACACACACACACACACACGCACACACAGCACCATCCCATGCACGCGCCCGTGCATGGGATGGTGCTGTTTATGCTGCTCTGATTCCATTCCCAGTAGGGGTTCAGTATTGCAGTGTTGTTTTATATCTCACTCTCTCCAGGGCTCTAACAGCAAGCCTCTCTCTCTCTCTCTCTCTCTCTCTGTCACACAAAGGGAAGTGGCCCGTAAAACAAAGTTAATATCCCTTATCCTTTTCCACAAAGAGACCGGTGGCCCCTGTCATCGTTCCAGGGAGACCCTGCACTAAACAGCCACACAGATAGCCACTAGCTCTGCTAAAGAAAACTCTTTTCTTTCACAGAGACTTCTCTCTTATATACTCTCCTTCGCTCTTCTCCTGCACCCCTTGACCCCACCACTTGAGCCACAGCATCGCTCTTCTGGGGGCGTATTATGGTGAGGATATTTAGTAGAGACTAGAGAGCGCATGGGAATCTGGTCAGCTAAGTATACGGTTTAAGTGGATAAGATGAACACTGCTGTTGGGTGAAAATGTCTATCATACAAACAAACACATCCTAACAAAATGCGAAACGGCGTCTTTGAGAGCATCGACCTTGTATCATTCAGCTAAAACCATCGAACTATAGCATGAAAATGCAAGGTATTATTTCTTGTTTATCGATCGCCTGACAACCGAGAGCTATTCATACGTTGGTGAAGAGCGCAATAATTACAACAAAAGTTGTAAAATTCATCCTTAACAAAAAGAGAAAAACATCTTCGAGGGCATAAACCTATAGTATCATTGAGCTAACGCCATCCAACTACAGTATGAAAATGCATGCTATTGATTGAGACATGGCAATGACAATGAACCATAATGGAAACAAGTGGCTATTGATAGACTCCCATTCAGGAAATGAATACATATTAATATATATATTGAGAAGACAGACAATGGATAGATATTTATTGTCATTGCTTGCATGAAACAACGGAATTCAGTTTAGAGCTTCACCACTGGCATAGAAATAAATAATACAGTCATCATAGGCACCAAATCATTACAGTGAAGAGTAGAGCCATGCATACTCCACTCCGAGGCGGCAGCCCCCCCCCCCGCCCCCCCCTCCAGGCGTCAGGGCCTCCGCCATCGGGACCCCTGCCCAGACGACCCCCCCCCCCCCCCCCCCCCCATACCCAAAGGGACAACAAGCCCCCACCCCAAAGCAGAGCACCCATTATAGGGAAGAATGCTGGCATATAAGAAATCTAGGGTTGGCCGTTGGCACGGAAAACCTCCAAGTACTGTGCAGGCAGACAATGTAGGTCCAATAATATGATCTAAATAAGGATCCCACATTTTGTAGAAAGTGTCCAATTTAGAATGCAACATACATGCTATTGATTTTAAACAACGTAAAAAAAAAGAATACATGACTGAAGATGTTTATAGCTATATATCCTGTCCAGCCGCCATTTTGTATGAGATGGGATGGACTCGGGTGCCTTCCATTCCCTCCCTCCCTCCCTCAACACTGCATTGACGTAAACATTATCAGCCTTTAGCCGGGTTGGTTTCTAATTAAACACGATTCTTCTTCCCTTTTGTTTTAGCCTCACTCCCCTTTTCTTATTTGACACACAAAAGAACCGGTTGGCAGCCTTTGTGATCGCGCGTGTGTGCGTGTGTGCGTGTGTGCGTGTGTGTGTGTGTGTGTGTGTGTGTGTGTGTGTGTGTGTGTGTGTGTGTGTGTGTGTGTGTGTGTGTGTGTGTGTGTGTGTGTGTGTGTGTGTGTGTGTGTGTGTGTGTGTGCGCGCGCAGACTGTGCACGTGTGCTTGTGAGCCTGCGAGTCTGTCTAATGATTAACTGAATACCGGCAGGACGGGTTTGACGTATGACTCACCACATTACTGAGACAACAATGCCAAGGTTACAGTCAATCTGTGTGTGTGTGCGTGTGCCGTGCCATTCATATCATACACTGCACGGATGATATTCCCCTGGACGGAGATATAGTTTGAAAACTTCCAGTATTCAAACGGTTCCATCGTCACTGTCAATTTAACTCTGAGCGTGTACAATGTGTACTCTCTCTCTCTTACACTCTCTGCTATACCGTGCCAGCAGCACTCTGCTTTGTGTGTGTGTGCGTGCTGTGATGTGTGTCCTTGTCCGTGCCCAATCAGCTCATAGCCCATCACACAGCTGAGTAGCCGCGTATCCCTCGGTAACACAACTCGGCCCGATGCTGTCCAACGTTCCGCCAAAACACCCGACGCCGTCTGACCTCGCGGCCTCCGCCAGGGCTAAGGCGTCCAGGTGTCCTTTTCCACCTTGGGTTTCCAGATAACTTCTGCCTTATTATCTCCATCAGGCCATAGTCTAAACTCTAAACTCTAAAGGGCCTAATCTCACAAACTGCTGGAAAGTACTTGTGCACACTACCAGTAAACCAAGGAAGTACCTCCACCTATGTTTGTAGGTATATATTTAATATTAAACCTTTATTTTTCATAATGGAAGCCAAGAGTGTTCAGGATCAGGTTGAAACCTTGTCCTGATATGGACTCATAGATGACTGATCTTATTACCACACCTCCCGTCCTTATACACTCCACTGAGCTCATGAAACTCTCCTTTATTCATTTATCATTTTTTGTTCTTTTCAGTCAAAGTTGCGGGGGAGTGTGTGCCTACTGCAGGTATTTGCCATCGTCACGTACCTTTTAATGTGGCGTTTATGTCCCCCCCATTCCTATGACTCCCTCTGCCCCGCCCCCACCCACCTATGACTCCCTCTGCCCCGCCCCCACCCTCCTAGCCCACACCCCCACCCTCCTAGCCCACACCCCCACCCTCCTAGCCCACACCCCCACCCTCCTATGACTCCCTCTGCCCCACCCCCACCCTCCTAGCCCACACCCCCACCCTCCTATGACTCCCTCTGCCCCGCCCCCACCCTCCTATGACTCCCTCTGCCCTGCCCCCACCCTCCTATGACTCCCTCTGCCCCGCCCCCACCCTCCTATGACTCCCTCTGCCCCGCCCCCACCCTCCTATGACTCCCTCTGCCCTGCCCCCACCCTCCTATGACTCCCTCTGCCTCGCCCCCACCCTCCTATGACTCCCTCTGCCCCGCCCCCACCCTCCTATGACTCCCTCTGCCCCGCCCCCACCCTCCTATGACTCCCTCTGCCCTGCCCCCACCCTCCTATGACTCCCTCTGCCTCGCCCCCACCCTCCTATGACTCCCTCTGCCCCGCCCCCACCCTCCTATGACTCCCTCTGCCCCGCCCCCACCCTCCTATGACTCTCTCCGCCCCACTACCACCCTCCTAGCCCCCCCCCCCCCACCCTCCCGAGTCCAAAGCCCGAGTCAAGAGTGAGGACTGCGTCTGCATGAATCTGCTGAATAATGATTTGGGGGAACGACGCGAGGCTGCCGCTGAGAGAGAGAGAGATGCTGATGGAATGCTAATGCTGAACCAGAGGAGAGAGTGTGTGTGTGTGTGTGTGTGTGTGTGTGTGTGTGTGTGTGTGTGTGTGTGTGTGTGTGTGTGTGTGCGCGCGTGCGTGCAAGACTGTTTCTGTCGCAGGGAAAGTGAGGGAAACGGAAAAAGTGCGAGACTGACGAGGAGAGGATACAGTATTATAGACGGAAAAACAGCTAGACAGGAAGAAGAACGACAAAGGGAAAGGTGTGCGTGTGCGTGCTTGATAAAGGAGGAAGTCTATGAAGTCGCGTCCTGTTTGAGATTCTACTGCTCTGTCTGCTCCCAGGAAATAGGCTCCAATCTCCTCACACACACACACACACACACACCACCCGCACCACACATGCACATGCATGCAAATACATGCTTAGTCACAAATGAGTGCAAAGATACACATTCTGATGCAGTTATACGTGAACACACAGCAAAACATACCTGTAGTGAGCGAGAAGGTAGTTTAACAGGATAATTAAAACGTCATTCGATGAATAGAGGTTTCTCCTCATCTTTCATCCGCAGCACGTTTGTCTATCTAAATGGTAATACATTTATATAGCGCCTTTATCCAAGGCGCTTTACAGAGATTGTGCATTACATTCACCCATTCACACACACATTCACAGTCACACACATCGATGCCAGAGGAAACCATGCAAGGCACCAACCTGCACATCGGGAGCACGCACTGAACTTCTTCAGAGGGTTCAGAGTCTTGCTCAAGGACACTTCGGCACTAACTATGGGGGAGCCAGGGTTCGAACTAGGAACCTTGCGGTTGCCATCCGGTCACTCTAGACTCTACCCCTGAGCCACTGCCGCCTCTCTCTCTATCTCTCTGTGTCTGCCTCCCTCTATCACTGCATCTGTTCATCGACAGTCACGTCTTTTCTAAACTTTGTCACCCTCCTTATTCCTTCTGTCTTTCCATTTGTCTCTCTCTCTCTCTCTCTCTCTCGTTCCTCTACTCTCCACTGCATATAGACAATATGCCACGAGGACTTAGGGAGTGTATTGTAGACAGCTATACCATGGACCACTGCGTAGAGATGCTATATACCACGGAGACTGAAGAAGTTCAGTGCGTGCGTAGACAGTATGCCACGGACACTAAAGAGGTTGGCGGCGTTTCAGGTCCCGGGCCAATTTATTTATAAAGTGCTTTTAATAAACAAGTATGTCACGCGGCTTGTAATGCAGAAAGATTCCCTTCTTTATTACTATCCTCGCCCGCTCTCTCCCTCTGCCACTCTCTCTCTGAATCTCTCTCTCTCTCTGAGTCTCTCTCTCTGAGTCTCTCTCTCTCTCTCTGAATCTCTCTCTCTCTCTCTCTCTCTCTCCAACTCTCTCTCTCTCTCATCCCTCCATCTGTCTATCTACCTATCTATCTGTGTGTGGCTGTCAGTCGGAGGCAGATCTGTGTCCTCATCAATAAGATGGGCAGATTGGAGATTGATGGACCGCTGGCCAACGCCAAGGTAACCGTCTCCCTCTGCGATTTATCCCTGCGCCTCAACGCACAATAGACAGACAGAGACAGACAGAGACAGAGGGAGGGAGGGAGGGAGAGACAGAGAAGGAGAGAGTGTAACTATCTGAGCCCCGATGCTGCAACATCCTCAGGTTCAGAAGGCCCCTTACTATCATGTCCGGGGAAAAGAGGCACTTGAACACGGTGTCAGCAATGACTTTGTGGCCCCTCACAGACCACTGATACAGAGTACCAAAGTACCACTCCAACACTCCTCTGTCCTGATCAAACTGCATGCCAAGGCAAACACGGTAATACCAAGAGTCCTGTGTGTATAAGCATTGGACCCTGACCGGCTATTTGTGTGTGTGTGTGTGTGTGTGTGTGTGTGTGTTGCATGGCATCTGTGCGTGAGCGCGTGTGAGCGTGCACGTGTGTGTGTGACTGTGTGTGTGTGTGTGTGTGTGTGTGTGTGTGTGTGTGTGTGTGTGACTGTGTGCGTGTGTGTAATCGGCTCTGGATGTCTGTTGGGTGACAGATAGCTCTGCTCTGTCCACCCCACTGCCTCCCTGAAAGTCAATGATGAACGAGATGATGCCCTGCATCGCCTCCTCCTCCACCAGCCGTACCACCCAGCACTGACGCCTGGAAAAACAGCCCTGTGGGGTCAGAGGGTTGGGGTGTCGGAGGGGGGGTCAGAGGGGTGGGGGGGACGGGAGGGGAGGAGAGGGGTGCTGGTAGAGAGAAAAAGGGAGACGGGAATGAGATGGAAAGAGACAGTTGGAAAAAAGAAGGGGTTAGTTTTGTTGTTTGTTGTTTCAATCGAAGCGTTGACGACACATGCACGCGGTCACAGACACACGCACGCACGCACACACGCGTGCGCATGCCGTGCGCGCTGCTTTATGAAATTAACTGCAGGAGACTTTGGCAGCCAGCCAAATAGTGGCCAAGACACCGGAGAGCCCGAGTGGGCCTGAGGCCTAAAACTCCACAGGTTATAAATTCATTGAGCGGCTATATTGAGCAATCACTGGTGTGCCAATATTTAGTCTAGCCAAGCAAATGAGAAATATTTATATCTGCAGGTAATAAGTAAGCATTTGCAAGCAGCACATTACTTACAGATAATGTTGATAGATAATGCAAAGTATTTTCCTTGGGAGAGCCAGAGATTTCAATATTTCATTATGCAGAGAGGAGAGGACCGAGGTTAATCTGGGAGAGGATCAGTTAAGGACGACAACATAACAACCTTCACGCACATAAACAAACTTTGTGACCCTGACAAGTGAGCACGGGTGACACTTTACACTTCTGTGTGTGTGTGTGTGTGTGTGTGTGTGTGTGTGTGTGTGTGTGTCGCTGTGATGAAGTGTTGTGGGTTTAAGAAAACCAGACATGCAGGCAAGGTATCAGGGTTCTTGTTGAAGTATGGATATAATGTAGTTGTAATGCGTGCGTGCGTGCATGCGTGCGTCTAACTGTGTTAAGTACCACTCTGTCTTTTGTCCTGACACGACCTTAGTGTCTACCGTGTTCTGCATGTAAGGATCCTGCCCGTATGCCTGCCTCTGTCTCCACTTTTCCTATTAAGTCTTCGTCTGCTAGCTGGCTAAATTAAATTACGTTAAGATAGACTTACAGTCTCTCCCTCTCATACAGGTACAATCCCCTTTCACTATCTTGACTCGCACTACCTTTCTCACCATTACCTGTTCGCCTTTGAAATCCGCCGCTGAAGGTAATTGGAGATAGCATAGCCTGGGTCTCCATGGTATCTCTCTGTCAAATGTAATAACACATTATCACCGTAATGGCGTCCAAATTGTCAAGGCGTTCTCTCAGTGGGACTGATCGCCAATCAGATGACAGGCGTCACTATACAGACAAAAGAAAGAGAAAAATAAAAGCTGGGAATTTCTCGGCATTTGTTTTGTTTCCCCGAATATTGTCTCAAATGATTTTTGATGTGAGCATTGAATAGCAAGCATAGATTGTCGAGGCCTTTGTCTTCTTCCCTTGTGTAACTAGGCGTTTGTCTGATATTGTCTGATAGAGTCACTCCCCGAGGTATTATCAACACTTCTTACAATAGCTTAAACAAAAGCACGCTTTTTGGTCCAAATACATTGTGATGCTCAGTGACTTGATTAAATTGACTTCAATTATTAGGGAGATGTTAGGGGGAAGTAATGACTTTGTTGCGGAATTATTTTTAAAGGTCACATTCATTCGTTGAATCGCATTGCCTGTTCGGAGTTTAGCAGATCAAGCCCTCCGAAAGGCAAATAACAGGCAGCACACACGGGCATAACTCGTGTTAGTCAATTTATTAAAGACCACAGGTCATAAACCTGGAAGAAAAACAAAATAAAAAGGCATTACAATAATATTCTTTTGAATATAATGCAATAATTAAACAAATAAACATCACAATATGTTATTGTAATTATTGACTTTCATTTCATTGACTTTATATATATAGCTATACATTCACCCAGAATATACCTGCTGAATATAATTATAACATAATCTTACAGCACCTCTCATTACTGATACAAAACTGCAATATAAAGAAAACCGGCATCATGCATACATTTCCTAGATACACACAAGTAGCCTACATAAAACCAAACATACAAAAGATATATATACATCATGTACATTGGAATATATATATAAAGTAAACAATGCACAACTTCTGTTACTATACGGCAGGGTTCCCCAATAGGCGGCCCGCGGGCCATTTGCGGCCCACAGAGCGACCCCTTGTGGCCCATGAAAGAATTTCAACAATATATAAGGGTCCCAGATATAAATGGCATTAAATGGGGGTCAGTAGCCTCTGCATGTCAAACTGGGCATCCTTTTCAAATGGGGTCTTGCCCTGAAAATGAATTTTCAGGGCAAGTCCTCGACCTCGCGCGTGCAGACTCGTCCCCCAGCCTGGTACGCTAGTCAAAATATGGCCCTTGAGGAAAATTAATTGGGGAACCCTGCTATACGGGCTGGAATCTAGCATTAACTACAATACCCAGAATGCATTCCTCTCAAGTGCTTGCGCAGAATGCACGCCGCACTGATGACTCATCATCAACAGAGTCTGTGTATTGTGATACCAACGTGACTCGTCTTTAATGGAGATATATGTACAAAAACACCACCACGCAATATTGCAGGCTACAGGACTCTTCCACCGTCTACCACGCTGCCGTCTACTAAGCGAGCCGACAGAGCAACCTGTCTAAACAGCCAGCGCTGGCCACAGCTAAACACTAGCATTGGTGCTACATAAACACTTACTGCATTCCGTGCGCCGCTCGCTCAATACTTGCGGTATACAAAAGCGGACACAACGTGACAATCGTATTGTGATAATGCTACTGCACAAAATGCTACCAGTAGATCATAGCAAACATTATAGGCTACATTCACACACTACATTTCAAATCTAACTTACCAACGGGCTGTGTGCTCCTGATGACATATCGTAGGAATGTAATGAGTGACACGCTAACCAACCCTTCATATGGTCACAGTCGCGCATGCGCAAACACTTCCATCCCGGTTCCATAATCATGACCATTATACTGACACACGTCTCGAGCATAATGTAAACCATGAGATTAGAGTTGTGAAAATTATTAAATAGGACAATAATTAAGTAAACATATTTAACACCCCACAGTTCCCATTATTTATAAATGAACTTTTTATACCCATAAATATTACTTATGTTTATAAACCAAAACCCAAAAGAACCGAACATTGCCGTTCTTATTAAATGTGCAAGTTCACTCACTCGTTATGGCAAAGCAAATTGTCATCAAGATAGATGTTAACTATTCCCAAAACAGCAAGTGAGATATTTTATTTAATACAAATATATATCTTAAGATATTCACGACTGAACACTATTCATTTTAATTTGGGAAATTATAAACGTATTTGTAAAAACCTTCATTTCATGAGGGGAAGCAGAATTTAATTGAAAAGTGACCCTAAACCTACCTCCTTTCTTTGAAGTACTACAGAAAATAGAGTAGCCTATGTGTGTGTGCGTGTGTGCATGCACGTTTGTGCGAGCACAAATGAGCGTGTAAAATACGGCGTGGTGAACAAAAGGCTGTGTACAGAGAGTGTCATTAGGGAGAGAGAACTTAACAAGGGCCTATAAACATGGTCCTGAGTGAGTTATTGAGTGCCATTTGTCTACTCTAGGGCTGTGTGTGTGTGTGTGTGTGTGTGTGCGCGCGCACACACACACACACACACACACACACACACACACACACACACACACACACACACACACACACACACCGTGTTTGTGTGTTTATCCTCAAACAAAGGGACAAAGACAGAGGTCAAGCTCATCAACAAACCACCAGTGCAAAGTGACGGGTCTCCTTGGCAGCAGAGTGCAGCTCTGGAGTCCAACTGTGTGGAGCAGTGAGATGAGCCAGCTTACTGTTTTAAACATATAACCACTCACACACCCGTTGTAACTGCCATCGCTAATGCAGTAGGGTTCTGACATGTGGACACTTTTGGTGCAGATGTGCCTTATCGCCACGCTAAAATCAGCCTTTAAACAAGCGCTGAACAGTGGCCGCATCTGAGAGTTTCACCGTCGACTCGACCTGATCGATCTGTCCCCCCTCCCTATAGTCATGAAGCTCGAGGCTGTGAGAGAAGTGGCCCTGGCGAAGATACAACACCTATACATGTACGTACACATGTACACATCCCACAACATGCACTAAGAGACATGACAAATAGAACTGTCCAGCTGGTCAGAAAGTGGGTTGGCTTAAACTCACACTCCACACTCCACATACTCTTCCTTTCATATGGCGAAGGGGGGCTGGGGGTCCCAAATGTAGAGTGGATTTATGCAGCAACACTTCTAAGCCACCTACTACACATGCTCAATGATGATGATGATGATGGTGTGTGTGTGTGTGTGTGTGTGTGTGTGTGTGTGTGTGTGTGTGTGTGTGTGTGTGTGTGTGTGTGTGTGTGTGTGTGTGTGTGTGTGTGTGTGTGTGTGTGTGTGTGTGTGTGTGTGTGTGTGTGTGTGTGTGTGTGTGTGTGCGCACACACTAGCGGAACAAGTCAATACAGGGGGAGCGCATGATCAGGCCCTTCGCCTAAAAGCGTGAGTTTAATCCACCACCACTTCTTGTTTACTAATCTTCAGACTACAGCCGGCATCATAACAACTGTCATGGCCGTTGACTACAACCGAAACGGACTTCCTCTTCAAAATGAGAGCCACTTGTAATGATTAGTCGACACCAGTTTTATTTCTTAAGTGTACTTACAGGATCTAGATAGACATTTGTAGCACCCTGAGACAGAGCTTTGAATGGGCCCGTGCTGCCTGGCTTGCAAAGTCTGACCAAGTAAAGGTCTGTGTCGTGACTGTGTAGCACAGTGCGATCTTGATTATCTGACAAGCCGAGACCCTGGAGTCACGGCACGGGGAGAGGCCACACCTCCAACTGCCCCCCCCGACGACCCGCCATTGTGTGCTTGTGTGTGTGTAGTATATCGGTATGCCTGCTTATATATGTGTTACTTATGTGTTACTTCTCACTGTTCTGTGTGTGTGTGTGTGTGTGTGTGTGTGTGTGTGTGTGTGTGTGTGTGTGTGTGTGTGTGTGTGTGTGCACTTTTTTGTAAGATCGAGATCTCCGCTGGTTTGTTTGTATAGGTGCTTTGATTGACAGCTTGGGAGAGCAGCTGTGTGTAGTTGTCTGGGATCACAGCGTAGCTAATGTAGCCGCCCGGTTGCTGTCAACCACTGAATGTTGGTTTGTTTGTTTGTTTGGTTGGTTTGGTTTGGTTAAGAGAGGGAGGCCTTGACTGGGAGTTGACCCCGGAGAGCTGTTCACACACACACACACACACACACACACACACACACACACACACACACACACACACACACACACACACACACACACACACACACACACAGTACGCACACACCTGACTCAATACATTCTTAAATAGATTTTGTTTGTTTCCAAAGATCTGTGATGACATACGTACACTGTACAACACAGTATCAGTATACTAGTATAGCCTACCGGCTCATGCAGGTCCCCTTCCCTCATGCAGAGGCTGAAATTGGCCATCACACCACATTACAGAGCCCCCTGGATACAGTCTGGCGAGTGACGCGAGTTGTCATAGTTGCTTTCCTCCAGGTAAAAGCTCTCTATGCCACCAGGCTTTGGCGTCCTGCACCACTGCTTGCCTCGGAACCAATTGAAACGTTATGGCCCTGCATCATCAGGAGAGGCAGGAGATTAGGCGGCGCCTGCCTTTTTGTTTTCCTCTATTAGCGATTAGATTTCTCCCTTTCTGTTGCAATCTCGTAGCACATTTCATATTTTTAGCACAGGCCGGGCGTGCGTTTTTATGGCCGTCATCTGGCAAATGGCCCTCTTCGCACGCTGGCGTCTCTATCCCAGTCCATGGCTCATTTTATGCCTTAATTTGCTCTTTGAAGAGCTGTAGGATGGCTCATGAATGCAGACCGCATGCTGTCCTGCGACATGAGAGGGCGCGGGGGCCGAGATGAAACCAGACAAGGCCCCTGTGCTAACGCCACCACCAATGCTCGTTGTTGCTTAGTGTTTTCTGTTTTCCTCTGGCATCCCTTTTGTCTTTCCTCTATCCATCCTAGTTAGAGGATGCTAATGGGCTTTCTCTTCTGTTTAGGGGCCGTATTTCCCCTCTCTTTTTTTACTTGGTTTTCTTGCTGGTCTTTTGTCTCACTGCTGCCCTGTGATTTCAGCTGCACATTTCTTAGCTCGGCTATTCCCTTCGGTTTCCCTTCGGCGACTTTTACCTACGATCAGAAATCTGTCTTCGCCATGCCGTGTGGTGTATATTAACATGATGTTCTTTACGGTCTCTAGTTAGATGGGGAAATAACTTTCTCAACACTTACGTAGCTCCCATCATAACTCAAAAGGGCCTACGAGTCTGCTTCACTCTATCATTCGCATTAAAAATGTAAACAAACCTTTTATCGCTTTAAATCCATGTCAAGCTTTTAATTAGCTGTCACATACCATACTGGCTATTCGTCGCGTTAAAAGTGCAGACAATACATTTCACAAGTGGAAAAATATACATTCAAGCTAATAAATCACTGAATAAACAAAGCTGGCTGCAGTGGCTTGACAGTTTGTACTCATGAGGCCCCGTGCAAAAATTACACACGCCTTTTAGAGAAGTGCACAAGTCAACCTTTCCTCCGACGTAGAAACAACCCTTGTAAATCTTTAACTAAATCCCTCAGCAAAATGCCGTTGAGTTCAAATGAACAAACAAACAGTAACTGCAGTCTTTTGGCCATGGACTGTGTCAGTGCCTGATGTTTACGGCCATTAGGTCGCCATTTGGTCCTTAAGCTAATTGAACTTTTCCAATAGCATTACTCTGGCTTTTAGGTTAGCATTTTACTGTTCAGTTCTTTACATGGACTGGACATTAATTTAGCCGCATGCTCATTCAAGCTAATATGCATGCTTGCAAAGCCCATTAGTAAGTAATGGGAACCTAATTAGTGCTCATATTTGCATTTTATGGCTATTTCCATCATAATGCTTCAGCAGGGGAGGCATCTGAGCATTAGTGGCTAACAAGCAACCACTTGGACTTTCCGCTAGCTGGGTTCCAATATTTTCCCCATGTATTGTTGAAATTGTATTAGGCTATAATAATAGCCCAGAAAGTACAGTACAAGTTCAACTTCTGATTAGATTATGAACTAATTAGGGAAAGGGAAAGGACTATTGCCAAGATTTTCGCATTTGTCCTTTCAGATGACTGCAGATTGACAAGGCACATAAGAACATAAGCAACACATTTACGCATGCTCACACGCAGGCGCGCGCAGCACACACACACACACACACACACACACACACACACATACACACACACACGCACACACACGCACTCCGATTCGTGCAGGGAAATGTGTGATTTTTCCTTTGTACATATCTACTCATCTATTGTTGTCTCGGGTACTTCCTGGTTGGGTAGTTTTGTTCTACAGAAGTTCCTCAGGGAAGATCACAGTCCACTGACTTCCTGTCCGATGACGTGCAACCTGGGGCTTTTTGACCAGAATTACAAACATTTAAATCCCCTTGACCCCCTCTAACCTGTTTGCATGAATAGCTGACTCAGCAGCAGGAAGAAGAGTATTGGTTGACTCCACGTTGTCAGCAGGGAAAGAAACTAATCCAAGTGAAACAAACAGAGAATTGTGAAGTATTTTTCATAGACATTTCTTTGCATGGATTTCTCAGAGGCTAATGTGGACGGTGCATGTCATCTCATCTGTGGTGGCTCTCTTCCATCTGGATTGCTGTGTTAGAGAACAGACAGAGAGGCTTGGGGGTCTGGAAAGCCGGAAGATAAGCTGAGACAGAGGTTCTAATGTGCAGTGTTAGCAGTGACAGCAGCACAGACTGATATGGAAACTCCCAGGCAGCATTATCTTCACCACCACAAGTAGAGAATGTGAAATAATACACGTCGTCCGGAGGTGCAATCAGAACCTAGAGGCTGGCCACGCCATCTAAAACAGAGAAACCTGACTGACTGACTGGGAGAACCCCTGATGTGAAACACCATTGGAAAACTGAATACAAGTTTAATGAATTGTGGTGTGTTGTGGCTGGTAAATGTTGCATGCCATTTCTGCATGCCATTTTCTTACAGTGAATGTCAAATTCAAGATGGATAAGGAAAGTTAAAAAATAATAATGATATATATATATATATATATATATATATATATATATATAATTGTAGGTTCAATGACACATTATGTCTTCCGGCATCATATTGATATTTCCGTAATCTACCAGCCCTAATACATTCTTCTATGCATCATTGATGACAGCTGATGATCTACAGAGTGCCACCACTAGGGTTTAGAAATTGATCGGGTATGAATACAGTGTGACAAGTCTGTGACTTCTGACTGTGACTGTGTGTGTGTGTGTGTGTGTGTGTGTGTGTGTGTGTGTGTGTGTGTGTGTGTGTGTGTGTGTGTGTGTGTGTGTGTGTGTGTGTGTGTGTGTGTGTGTGTGTGTGTGTGTGTGTGTGTGTGTGTGTGTGTGTGTGCACGCGCACGTGCACGTGTATGTGTATGTGTATGCAGGTGATTTATCTAAGTCAGCGTTAGCCTGGCTGGCCACCACAGTAGAATCCTAATGCTCTCACTCTCCTCCCATGAGTGAAAGAGCTGGCTGTTCATTGAGAGAACGGGCCTGGCAGACTGAGGGAAACAGAGAGAGAGAGAGACAGAGAGAGAAGGGTAATGGAACAGTGAAATTAATTCTGTACTGTTTTAGTAGGACCTATACTATGTATGCTCATAAGACAAATACCTGCGTTCCACCACATAATTGTCCATGTTGACAAATTATTACATTTTTACCAACGTGGATGAACATTAACTTTTTCTTAAAACAAAAGCAGAATAACTGCCAGTTAGGGGCGATAATAAGGTGAAACCGATCCCCCTCGTGTTTGCCAAGAGAAAGGTGACCACACAAGACGTGAGTGTGCCACGGTACATACCAAGCAGTGGTAACAGACGGGGTATTGTTCTCTGCATGGCAAATGAATGCACCTCTGAATCATGACTTCTCAGGGGAAAGCGCATTACTGGGCAGATAAAGGCGACTGTCATTTGGACGAGTCAGACGTGATAAACGACGCGTCTATTGTGCAAGAAACATTATGGATATTGCGTGTTGAGCTGACAAACAACTCAGTGTAATTGAATGGGAGCGGCTGCTCTCCATGGGACAAATAATTATCTTGTGATTTCTCTCATGGTTACACACACATTTCCCCACTATGTTGGGGAATGTTTACCGTGACACTCTACCAGAACCTCTAAAAGTGCTACCTCGCTCAAGAGGGAAGATGGGATTTCCTTGCCAATCAGAGACATAGGATTGGGGTGTGAAATTAAAATGAAGATAGGGGATTCAGTTTTATTTTATTGTTATATTTCTTCTGTGTCACCAACACGCTCTTATTGGATTTTCCCGTGAATGTTTTCTGTAGCGTACAGTATGTGTGACTTACACAACATGGCTGCCCCATGGGCTTCTGTCTAAAATGTAATACAAAGATTTTGAAAAGAAAGAAATTCAAATTAAGTCAATTCAATCGATGCATGCGCAACATGCTCCTGCACAATCCCTGCGGGGACGGCGCGGTGCCGCGTGAAATGACCGAGGCGACACCGCCCACGCCTCTCCAAACCGCCCTGTTTTGTCCTAGCTGCTGACTCTTGCCTGGAATGCTAATGTTTCACTTCCACCTGGTTAGGTCCTGTTGTGTAGAGACACCACCCCTACTGTTTCCACTGATGCAGCAGTAACCAGTGAACAGACCCCTCCGTCCCCTGCCTCTCCAGAGCATGGTGGCATACACGATGCCCTCTGCACCTCTCTAGAGTGCCACCCTGCTGGAGCGTCATCTGGATGCCATGGGCTTCACTACAAAGCTGTTTGCACTCAGGGTCCTGCTGGGTGCAGGTGGGTGGTGGAGGGGTGGAGGGGGGAAGGGGCGCTGGCTACCTTGGCTTTTAAGTGCTTTTATGTGTCTTTGGAGTTGGCGTCAGAGCCAGGTGAGTGTGTAAACAGCGTGTGTCCTGTTCAGAGCAGAGCGAATTCATTGCCGTGCAACTCCATAAACATGCACCTGTCGTGCAATTGTAAACACAGTCGTGCGCACGAACACTGACACACGTGCGTGTAAGCATGCACGCGCGGGCATGCACGGGCACGCACACGCACACGCACGCGCTGGAAGTTGACTTTATTTCTATGTCATAAGCAATACGCTCCAACACAGGCCCACAGTAGCCTACTGTACGATACATAGAAAAGCACTCACTGGCACAATACTGACACAAACACCTCTCTCTCTCCCTCCCTCTCTCTCTCTCTCTCTCCCCCTCCCTCCCTCCCTCTCTTGCACGCACGCACGCATGCATTGCATGCACGCACGCACACAAACACACACCACATTAGAATTCTACCAAACACACAGCAGCTCTCCTATATTATTCATTTGAGAAATGTCATTATTCATAAGTCATAAGATCACAACATCCTCTGAATTCCCTGCTGACCAGAGCTGGCAAGCAGCTAGGATATATTTATATATAAAAAGAGGATATGTCATTGAAATGTAGAGAAGAGAGATGGCGTGTGGTTTGTGCGTCCGTGCGTGCATGTTTGTGCGCGCATGTGCGCCTGCAGCAGTGCTTTCCTTATTCCGCTATGGTTTTCTTCGTATTATTAACTACTTGAACGCAGCATCCATATTCTGGTGGGAACATTAGCCCCAAAATAGTTCATCCACAAGCTCACGGTGAGCTTGTAGATCAGCTATTTTTGGTGAAGAGATTTGGTGTAGACTGAAAAGTTGTCCACATACAGAGCTATTATGTTATAGCCTACTTTATCTATTGAAAAATAGCAGATCTACAAGCTCAAAAATATTGAAAATATGGCGCAAATCTTTGAATATATATTCTTCCACAGTGATATTTTCTGGGAGGGGGGGGGGGGGGTGTTTGACATGAAATAGTTTGAGAACCAGTTTTAGAAATGCATTGATGCATGATTTTTTTTAGCCTCGGGTCTAAATGGTTTAATGATCCAACTGTAACATACAGTAGTATAAAAACGACCAATCTCAAAATGCATTAAATAGTGAGATATTCAATAAATATTTGGATTTTGCGTGTACTCTACTGTATTATTGCTTATTGGAAAGCAGCTACTGCCATCGATAATTAACTAATTAACCAACCATCCAAATTCAGCCAATTAAACTCTCTCGACTGAACTGGACCTATAAGTTGGCTGCTTTTTTCACCTCTACACCAAATCTATAAGCTCACAGCATGCTATGAGCTTGTAGATCTGTAATTATTGACTAATGTCCACCCCCAGATTTATAGGATGCTGGGGATCAATTGGTTAAAACACGGATGCGGGGGGGCTGCATCTCTAATGTATTTCAAGGAATATTTTGTTTAATGAGCTTGGTCTTATCAATAATTAAGCCTACTGTAGATCCTCCCGGGAAGTCTCTCTCTCTCTCTCTCTCTCTCTCTCTCTCTCTCTCTCTCTCTCTCTCTCTCTCTCTGTTTGTTTCCACAGCGGCAGGCGGACGGCAGGACATTCTTACTGTCCGCAATGCGCTCAGCTTCAACTTCCTGTTTTGTTCTTCCTATTTAGAGACAATGCCCTAACGGGACAATGGGACAATTTCATAAGCAGCTGGTGCCATTGTTATGCCAGGTATTGAGTACTTCCTGTGAGTCTCCACTACGGGTCTCACAGATGACGTCTTCCAAACAAAAGGAGTGAGACGGACCAAAAGGATCTGTGCAAGTGGGCTAAGTGACACAATTTATCTTTGAGGAGTCACACGGTCTAAGTCAACACACACAGACAAACACATTTCTGTTTTTGAGCGGTGGCACACAGTCTCCAATGCACAGCTATTTGTGTCTGTCTGTCCGTCCGTCCGTCCTTGTGTCCGTTTTGAGTACGGAATGTCTGTCTGAGTAGGACCTCTATTTACCCTGCAGCTGCTTAAGTCAACAACTGTGCTTGGCTCCAAGGCGCTCCAAGGCACCACATACACACTAACACAGTTCACACGGGTGCAATTTTTTCAATTAACACCAAAGATTGAAGTGGCGAAGCAGAGGTTTTTCTATTCAAACACATTGGAGTCTCCCATGGCAAAGATTATTTCCTCAAAGAAAAAAAAAGAAAAGCAGAGGAGTGACACATCGGGCAGCCAGGCTCCACAGTTCCACGCTGAGCTCTGTCATTAGCAGAAGCCAGCTTCTTAATGACTCTGCTGTGGTCTCAGATCCAGAAACACCCGGCGCAGTGTGGCCTAAACACAGCAGCACACTGCCAGGCCTTCACTGAGACCACAGCAGAGCCAACAGACCACTGTGACCACAGGCCTAGACCCCTGACTCCACACCCCACACAACACAACACAAAACAAACACTGAGAATGGGCTTGTTTGTGTGTGCGAGTGTGTGAGACCAACCAAGAAAAACAACAACCAAATAATGAAACAAAGGGTCCCCCAGCGTCAGCGAAATGTGTTAATGCAGCAGCGCATTCATTTGAACCACTTTAACCATTATTTTATATATGTCGGGCTATTCAAAAGTGGAAGGAATAGCCGCACTCGCGTGAGTAGTTTCTTGTGAATTTTCTTATTACAGCAGCAGCGGTCTATCTAGACTAGACACATTTCGGCACATCTGCCTTTCTCAGCGTTTCACACTAGAATGCATCAGATGGAAATGACACACATATCTATTTTTTGGAAAGAAAAAGAAAGATTAAGATTTGGAGGTCCCACTGAGTATAGGGACTTAAGGGAAAACAAAGCTTGAAATGACTTTGCTTGGTGTGGCACAGCGAGTGTGCGTGAGTTGGCAACGGGCAAGGTCGGGGGGGGTGGGGGGGGGTGAGATAGAGGAGAAAGGGTGGTCTGGGGGGGAGCGGTTGGAGTGGAGGGGAGGGGAGGGGCTAATGCGGTTTGATATATTAATCATAGGGAGAGGTAATTGAGAGGCTGAGCGAGGAGTGGAGGACTGAGCCGTCCTCAATCAATGTCTCATTGCAGTCCCTTTGTGTAAACACTGCTATTGTATGGTGGGAATATTAATGGAGGCAACCGATTTCTCTCTGTGTGTGTGTGTGTGTGTGTGTGTGTGTGTGTGTGTGTGTGTGTGTGTGTGTGTGTGTGTGTGTGTGTGTGTGTGTGTGTGTGTGTGTGTGTGTGTGTGTGTGTGTGTGTGTGTGTGTGTGTGTGTGTGTGTGTGTGTGTGTGTGTGTGTGTGTGTGTGTGTGTGTGTGTGTGTGTGTGTGCGTGCGTGCGTGCGCAGGAAGTGACTTACAGTTCAAGTGTCCTTATGAGAGTTGGTGCAGTTACTCTTGGCAGTGGTGTGTGTGCGCACGTGCGTGTGAGATTGAGCGTGCAGCTCTGCTATATAGGTGGTGTAATGGTGTGTTTGTCAGGAGAGTTGAAGGAGAGACACAGAGGAGCAGAGAGGAAATAGACAAAGGGACACACACACACAGGGAGCAGAGCGCGACACACACACACAGGGAGTAGAGCGCGCCCACCTATAGTTGCATTTAAGACTGTCTTGCCTTCATGTGCCACAACGGAGCCATCTCACTGTCAATCATCATCTCTTCACTGCTAAAAGAACACAACAACCTGGAGAGCTGACAGACACCTTACTACCCTCTCCTTCTCTCTGGTTTTCTCATTTCTCTCTTCCTCAATCCTCCTCTGTCTGTTAACTCCCTCTATCCTTTTCAGTCTTTATTTTCTCTCGCCTCGTTCTTTCTAGCTCTCTCTCTCTCTCTCTCTCTCTCTCTCTTTGTTGCTTACACACAGATATGCACACACACACACACACACACACACACACACACACACACACACACACACACACACACATGAGTACAGAATACAGCACGCATAGACTCCCCGCTTTGCATGACCAATCCAAAGTCTTGAGGGTTATTGGTCCTTCATTGGCCATTAATATTATTGGTTTTCAAAGCGGTAGGAGTGGGAGCCGTTCTGGCAGCTCATTTGTCTGCACTGTGACGAGAACATGCACAGAGCATGTTCTCGTCACAGTGCAGACGAATGCTGCTTTTTGTACAAAGGCCTGGTCACACTTCTTAACATCACTCATGCCTAACGAGGCCTGCTCACTTTTGTTAACATCACTGATCATTATTGCAGCAAAGGCCTTGCAGCTCGTCTTAACATTGATCACTATTGAAACAACAAGGCCTGTGATCACTTTTCTGAACTTCATTGATCACTAACAAGGCCTGTGATCACTCTTCTTAACTTCATTGATCACTACTGTAACAAGCTGTTACAGCTACATTGACTATAGCAGAGACAACGGAAAAGCAGCAGATGCACACATGTACAGTATGAGGTCATGGATTTAACCCATTAGGACCCGGTTTTGGCCGTGGACACCCATCTCAAAATATTTAGTTCCAGGGATCCCCAGAAGCAAATAATTGATTTAAAAAGGACGATATTTCAAAAATAGCAGATCTACAAGCTCATATAGTGTGGCACGAACTGACTCGCTATAGGCTTGCAGATCTGCTATTTTTGAATGGGCAAAGTATAAAGGGTCGATGCCATGCTCACGTCACTCCATACTGTATATACAGACATTCATGGATCTGTCCAGTGTAACATCAACAGACATACTGTATATACAGACATTCATGGATCTGTCCAGTGTAACATCAACAGACATACTGTATATACAGACATTCATGGATCTGTCCAGTGTAACATCAACAGACATACTGTATGTACAGACATTAATGGATCTGTCCAGTGTAACATCAACAGACATACTGTATGTACAGACATTCATGGATCTGTCCAGTGTAACATCAACAGACATACTGTATATACAGACATTCATGGATCTGTCCAGTGTAACATCAACAGACATACTGTATGTACAGACATTCATGGATCTGTCCAGTGTAACATCAACAGACATACTGTATATACAGACATTCATGGATCTGTCCAGTGTAACATCAACAGACATACTGTATATACAGACATTCATGGATCTGTCCAGTGTAACATCAACAGACATACTGTATGTACAGACATTCATGGATCTTCAGTTCTGGACAACCGCCAAGCCAACTGAATTCCCACTCGGCAAAACAAATTGGTGACACACACGTTTGTGTCAATCGGTTATGCCCTCGATAGATAAAGTGTGTGCGATATTTATAATCAGTTGAAGCTTTTTAAAGATCCCCCCCCCCCCCCACACCCTGTGTCCATACCAGAGGCACCGACTCTGCAGAATCATGATCCCTCTCTCATTTCCAAATGCAGATTTAGTGGGGCTTAATCAGAGCAGGTGGATCAATGGGCAGAGATTGCTGCGGCTTTCCGTACAGAGTACAGTGGACCCCTGCTAGTACAGTGGACCCTAGCTAGCTCATCTGTTAGAACCACAAAAACCTACATTTCTACATATAATGGCTGATGGCTGTGGCTTTTCATAATCCGCATGGGGTTGATCATGTGTGCACACGTACACAAAGCCACGCATGGATAAGTGCGTACATAAAACGGATGAATATACACACAAAGGCACAATGTTGTATATGCCCCACCTGCATACACAGAAATGCACAACACACGCACACACACACACACACACACACACACACACGTCTCTCTTGTCTCTTAGCCTGCCGGTCGCTGATGTGTACTCTGGACCAGGAGATTGGTTGAGGGGCTGTCATGCTGTTCAAAAGCTGGCAGAACAGATAAGGACACACTAGCTGAACTCTCTGATCCCTGACTGGAATGCACACACACACACACACGTACACACTCGCTCATAGACAAGCACACGTGCATGAGCATAGCACGTCACTCGCTGGGTCTCCCATGGCTGCTCTTGCAGGCCTTGAATCCAGTACCTCTCTTATATGTTTAATTTTTTTTGATCTAAAAGTTTTTTGGCCACTGTCTTGTGTGTGTGTGTGTGTGTGTGTGTGTGTGTGTGTGTGTGTGTGTGTGTGTGTGTGTGTGTGTGTGTGTGTGTGTGTGTGTGTCATTTAATTTCCTGTTCTATTCCTCTGGCAGTCTGTCTCATCTGTCTGGGACGGGACTGAGTGACTTACTGTCAGTCACGCTGAGACAATGGCTTTGTAGCTGTCCCCCTGTCACCATGTTGCCCATAGGACTAACTGCTGCCTATCATGGTTGATTTTGCGATTTAGTTAATTGGTTGCCAGCCAGGCAGCGTTTTTGGATTTTTGCTATTGTGGCACAAAGGAATAACATAACATGAGTCTGAGATTTGCATGTGACGTGCTTATTTGAATAACTATTTATTTATAGTGTAGTGTGTGATGCTTATAAGCAAACTATCATGGAATAATGCAAATGCATCAATACTACAACCTCTCTCTCTCTCTGTCTCTCACCCTCTCGTTCTCTCCCTCAGTCTTTAATGTTTTATTTAAACATCCTTTAAAGACGAGAACAAAAGCAAGAGCAAATAAACACAAGGTCCTTTTTTGTTGCTTGGCTAACCAACACTTGAAGGGCCTGTGGATGTTGTGGAAGAAATGGAGTCTTTGTTGTCATTGAAGATATTGAACGCTGAAGTGGAGATTGGTGGCTTGCGCGGCTTAACTTTAATTTAAAGCTTACGGGGGGGGGGGGGGGGGGGGGGGTTGCTGATGTGTGTGTGTGTGTGTGTGTGTGTGTGTGTGTGTGTGTGTACACAGTATGTACACTATGTGGCAGCACAGTAGGGATAATTAAACGAGCACATGTGTGTGCACAATACACTGTGACTGCACTCTATACACCCATACATATAGGTGTGTGCTCAATAAAGTGCATACAGTAGTACATACAGTACACCACACAATATCCTGTGCATACACACACACACACACACACACACACACACACACACACACACACACACACACACACACACACACACACACACACACACACACACAGTTGTATTTATGTATTCTTTGCTCATCTCCGAGCTGTGACGTTCCAGTGAGAAGCGAATGAAGAAGTTATCGATGCGGAATAACAAACCAATTCTCAATAATCCAATTTATTTGTCCTCCTTCAGCGAGGTGTGTGTGTGTGTGTGTGTGTGTGTGTGTGGGATGGGAGGAGGGGGCATGTGGCCTAGGCGGGGCTCTGTGGTTTGGATTTGGGCCCACAAGATATCATAACAAACCTAATGAATTTTGTCTTTCAGCTAAATGTGGTTTGCCCCCCTTGGGCACCGATATCGACCGTATGCGTTTTAGGGAGTTGAAAGCTTACAAGCGCGTGGTCAAAATCAATCGATGCACATACCCAATGTTTCTCATGCACGGCCCGGCCCAGCCCGCAGCCATCACGCTTCGGTTCTAGTTTGGTTTGGGACAGCATATATTGTTTTCAAAGAGAGAGGAAAACCGACAACCCCTCCAAAATTGGCGGAAATAATCCAGGTCCAGGCATTGGAGTTAGGTTTCATTCAATGTGCTGCTGGGATCATGGAGAATATGCCTTCTTCTGGGTGCAGTGACACAGAAAGGTTTGAAGAAAGGATTCTTTCAGCTCAAGCCGACAAGCATTGGTGTATTTCTTTTTTGTCTTTCACAACTGTTCAATCGCAATTCAATGTATATAGAACCACACTTTTTTTTTTTTTCAAAACAACATAGGACATACCAACATAACAACGAGTCTTGACATGATTGTACATTACAGATCACCAGAGTCTTTGTTATTCACTACCGTTCAATAAGGTACATCGAAGCGCAGTCTAGAAGGGTCCACTGTATCTAAGACTGGTTCCCATACCTTTGTGAACCCTTCCATATTAAGCCAAGCAAAATAATAGATTGGTCTAGAAAAAAGTCTCGTCTCTTAAGAGTTTTAGCAAAAGCAGATACCGGTCTTGGCTGAATGGAATATTAAGGCGCGACACTCAATGCACTTATAAACAGCTCCTACTTTGCCCTCTTCTTTATCCACGTGTGGGGAATGGGATACACCGGGGAGTTGTCATGGTTGCTTTAAACTTTCTTATATTAATTTGCTTTCACATCGTTGAGGTCAACACTGTTGTCGGGATCCGTATTTGAAGTATAATTGCACGCCGGTGTTTTCATTTAAATCAGTGCAAGACAAACCAGTACACAGTAACGTCAACTGTCAATCAAACCCCGTCGTGCTCTCCGGGACGGAGAAGCCGACTTTTCTCTCTCGTAGTAGCCTAAAGTACGTCGTTAAACAACTTGAAAAACTTTGGTTTTGGGCAGGTGTAGGCTACGTTTTGTTGGGCTGCATATATATCCATATATAAAGACCTTTTTGGTCTGAGTGATTCGGTCGGATTTTGACTTTATTTTTTTAATTTTTTAATTTTTTTCACCAAATGCCAATCAAATCAAATGGGTCGCGCACATTTAATAGAGTCGGTCGGCAACCGGAGACCAACGTAATATTTTGCGCGGCCTTATCGCGGAGGAGATAAGTCAGTTTCTCCAGAGGAACCACAGTCATTACCTCCTTGTACCAATCATCCAGTGTAGGAACGTCTCTCATTGGTGTATTTTTAATGATCGTCACGCATTGAATTAAAGGCCTTTTACATTTTTCAAGCTCACCTTGAGTGCCTGAATCTGGATTATTTATGTCAATTATTTTAGTCATAACTCTCTCTCTTTCTCTCTCTCTCTTTAAATTTTTAGTTTTCCCTTCCGTGATTAGTGGTGGTAGGTTGAGGGTCACGACACAGCGAAAACCTTGTGAAGTTAACTCAGAGAGTTAACACTAACAGGTCTGTTTGAGTCCAGACGGACCTCACTGCCTCCACATACAGTGTAGTCTGCATTTGCAGATATTGACACATTGATAAACATCATGCATATTCGGAGACTGTCAGCTGCTGAGTTTATTTTATTTTCAAATATTGAACTTGAAGCACTTCTGTCGCGGACAGACATCAAATTCTGATGGCTTGGCTTGAGACCGTGATGGAACGTGCGTGCGTGCGTGGTGAGTCATCGTGTAAGTCTTAAAGTGTGTTCGGCTTCTGTTGACTTCCAACCGGGTAAAGGTGTAACAGCGCGATGCTGTGGCAAAAGATGCCACCATAACCCTATCTCATATTCATGAGTGTCACTGAGGGTTTAGCCCAGCCTCAGGCGCTCCTGCCACAGCAGGGTGGCGTCTGGAGCAACACACTGCTGCCACAGCAGGGTGGCGTCTGGAGCAACACACTGCTGCCACAGCAGGGTGGCGTCTGGAGCAACACACTGCTGCCACAGCAGGGTGGCGTCTGGAGCAACACACTGACCACGCACTGCATCCTCTTCAGCACTGGTTCCCAAACAGTGGGTCGGGACACATTTGTGGGTCGCCGGCACATTTTCATGGGCCCCTTTATTTTTTGTTTCCTACACTTTATTATTATTATTATTTCAACACATAAAAAAGGCACATTTTTCACGAATTAAAAACGTATTAAATTATTTTTTTCTGTCATTTTATGAATAAATGAAAGAAAAATCTAAGAAATTTGAGAACAAATGTTTGAGTGGTAGTGAGAATAGCCGATCTACAAGCTCACAACACGGCACAAAGCGACGTGTTGCGAGCTTGTAGGTCTGCTATTTTCACTATAATTTGGGTCCCAGGGAGATATCAAATCTCTCTTTTTGGGTCACGGGCTAAAAAGTTTAGGAACCACTGCTCATAGTGGAAGGAAAGCCAATGTGTGGATTGAGTTGGCAGAACTTGGCACAGAGGCTGTGTGTTTTCTTTTGTATTTGTATTTAAAGGCTGTGTTGTTTCTGTCCCGGACAAGCCGGGTCAATCCTACCAATATGTTCTGTAGAAGTGTCCTTGGGCTGGGCCATGGCTCAGTGGTCCAGGCACATTGGCTCGTAATCCATTCTGGCAGTGTGGCAGTTCTACTTGCTCACTCACTGTTTGTTAGATATGCTATAGTATAGCCACTAACGCGTTGCAATGCTACATGTTGCTACAAGTATTGAGCTCCTATTGTTACGATAGGCAGGGGGGGTAGGACCCAAATGCAGGACAAGAGCAGGAATGTTCAAATTAAATGATTTATTAAGCAGATGGCAGTTCAGCTTACAAACAAGTCAGGAAAATCCAAAAAGCAAAAACTCTTCCAAAAGGGGCACAACACAGGAAACAGAAAAGCAAACCTTTCGAAGAACAATTCGGAAAACGTCCAAATAAGCAGAACCTCTCAGGAATACAAAGACACTAGAACTTGGAACTCAGGACAGCTCAGGGACCAGGAAGTATGATCTGACAGTGTGTTTGTGGAATGAGTCCAGTCTTATAGGGAGCAGGGTAATTGCAGGAGTGTTCACAGGTGTGGAATGGGCATGGCACTGTAGGGCTGAAGAGGGGGTGGAAACAGGTGTGTGACAATGACTGAGAGAGGGAATGGAGAGAGGGAGTGGCTGACAAGGAAAACATGGTCTGTAGGGAGACAGACCATGACACCTATAGATCAGCTGTTGGGGCAAGGACTGACTGGATATTATGACAAATATATGACATATTTATGACAAGTATAGAAACTACACATTTCTAAACTGAAAGTATGTTTTATGGTTTACAAAACGTCCCCTCTTATCTGTCTGTATAGGCTATGTGTCATATGAAGGCAAGTTGTCTAGTACACACACACACACACACACACACACACACACACACATACACTCTTGTTTGTGGTGACTCAGAGTATCTGCCTGCAGGGAAGAACGGATACACCTTACACTCTGTTATCTACCTTGCGTGTGGGTGTGTATGTGGGGGTGTGTGTGTGACAGACTGTGTAAAGTGTGAGAGACTGTGTAAAGTGACCTCATTGTCAAAACAAACTGCTTATTCACTGTGCCAAAGGTCAGGTGTGTATACTAGTGTGTGTTCACTTGAATTACCCAGAGTAGAATTTCAGAAATACCTTATACATTGTGAAGACAATTTTCCTCAAGCCTGTGTCGTAATAAATCAGTGTCATGGTCTGGAAAAAAACAAAACATTTGGCATACAGTAATTGGGTCTTATGATCAACATAAAAACATTAAAAAAAACATTACAAAATAAAATCGAAAATCTGACTTTAACGGACCATGTTGTCCGTGGTCACATTGATGTCCCCTGCATAGATCCATCCCTCCCTCCTCTCCCCTGAATGACCCTATCCCTCTTTTCTCTCCTCTGAACCTCCCTCCTCCTCCGCCACTCCTGTCCCCACCTACCCCACCCCTCCTTGCTCTTCTGTCTGTCCCCCCCCCCCCCCCACAGCTCCCCCCATTCACTGTCACAGTGAACATTTCTCCCTGTGCGTCAGTGTGCGCCCCTGGGGAGTTGAGTGCACTGTTTTTGAAGCACTGTTTGCAACAGTTTGTGTGTGTGTGTGTGTGTGTGTGTGTGTGTGTGTGTGTGTGTGTGTGTGTGTGTGTGTGTGTGTGTGTGTGTGTGTGTGTGTGTGTGTGTGTGTGTGTGTGTGTGTGTGTGTGTGTGTGTGTGTGGGGCATGTGTGTGGGGCATGTGTGGGCGCCCCGCAGGGTTCCGGGAGCAACGAACATTTAGAGGTACTTCACACATCCCAAGGGAACAAAAGTACAGGCATGGCGGGAATTTTATGGAATTCTGTTCGGGATCTACTGTACACAGTCCAATTGGAGATATTAAACGGTTAAATCAACAGTGTAAAATGTACAGTATTTAGTGTGTAAGCCCATATGTGTGTCTGTGTGTGCATGCTTTTTTGTAATCGGTGTGTTTGCGAATTTGCGTATGTTTGTTTGTTTAAATTGTGCAGTTCATGCTTAACCGTGTTCATAAGCAGTCGTGTTGTGTTCTCATAACACAAGAGCTAATGTTTGCTCCGAGCAGGTGCAAGGAATTTGTGGGCTTGGCTCTAATCTGTTTGTGGTGTACTACTATGACCTGTTGGCAGTGTTGATGCTCACTTAGTATTGACCGTTGCCAGTTTTGTTGTTAACGCACACACACACAGACACGCACATGCACACGCACACACACACACACACAGACACGCACACACACACACACACACACACGGTTGTGTTGTCGTACAAAGAGTTTGCTCGTGATGACAGAAGTCATTATTTTGCTATAATTTCTCTCTCTCCCTCTCGTTCTGTCTCTCCCTCTCGTTCTGTCTTTCTCCCTCTCATGTTCAAGAGACAAATTAAAAAAAGGTAAACATGATGAGCATAGCACTCTGTGTCCTCTGTGTCCTCGGTGCACCTCATCCCAGCACCACTCTGTGTCCTCGGTGCACCTCATCCCAGCACCACTCTGTGTCCTCGGTGCACCTCATCCCAGCACCACTCTTCTTCTGGACTCACTGGCTGTTCGTGACTTGTCTTATTGGCTTAGCCAATAATGGCTCGCGAGTGTCTGCATGGCCGCACCTTAGCAGTGTGTTCCTCTGCAAATGGGAGGAAAATGACCATCTGAGGGGAAAATATACCATCTGTTCAAAAGGCTCAGACACCCTGTCCTCTCTGCGAGAGCGTTCATCCTCTAAGTGGATCTACAGGACCAGTATAGTATACCATTTAAGGCTGAATTATACTTTGTTCAGTTTGTTGTATGGTGGTTTGTCTCTGACTTATAGAATAGAACAAGCGTGCAGTGACATAAGACAATACAGAGGGTGGGGTGATATGGGATAAGGAAAACTCTTATGACATTTCTTCCGTGTATACCCTTCAAAATATCGTCCGGCTTCCGCTTTCCACCATATTGGTGTGTTGGATGCTGGGAATTCTATTTAGAGAGTAAAGAGTTTATTGGAAGAGTGCAGTTGTAGACTTTCGTAGCCAGACAACTATTCCACTACTCCAAAATAATCAAAAAAATAATGCTTTTTGAGACTTTTCCATTGGTTCAATACCCTTTACAGACGTAAAGGGTGTTTAAAAATATTTTATACTTTACATTTTAATTTTTAATTTCTAAGCAGCAAAGCCATGCTTCAATTATTTAGGAGGAGAAATGGAGGAATGTGCGTGACTGTAAAGACAACTGAAGTGTGGAGGAGGCTTCACATCCGCTTGGGAGGCAACAGTCTGGCCACGCAAAACTAGGTACTGTGAATGTAACACACACGCACGCACACACCGCCAGGGAGCTGTCTGTATTTAGTGTGTGTGTGTGTGTGTGTGTTGAGGCCGTAGAGTGAATAGGTGAGAGAGGAAGGCCGGAGGAGAGAGTCCAAGGAGGAGGAGTGATAATGAAGGAAGTCAGTGGAGTCCTTCCTCCTCTGTACTTCTCCTTTGCTGTCATCTCTTAAGGCTCTATAGCTCACTCCTTACGGAAATGAAGGTTCGGCAAGGTAATTAGAACAAAATGACATCGGGAGCAAATGAACAAAACATACTGTATTGCCTGGCTGATTAGTTTGGGCACTTTTTGGCAAGATTTTCCAACCAGCCAAACATGGCCGCAGATGACACCACGTTGTGCGTGATTGCTTGTGACTGATAGTGTTTTATTTTCTGCTAGCGATGACAGTTTGGCTGAGAGGTTGTCTCAGGAGGTTAGGAGGTGCAAACCTCTATAATCCCTGTCTGAGCTATACTGCAAAGTGCAAACGCAATGAGACAGCATTCGATTAGAATGTTGAGACTGATAGCATAATATAGCGCACACTAGTGTGTCACCAGAAAAGACTACATCGGACTTCAGAGGGTGATGTAAAACAAATAGTGGAGATCCAGATTCCAGCCTAGGTGTCATCACCATTCTAGCACTGTAGGCTACAGTTCAGCACAAAGTGGAGCCGCATTGAGTATAAAAAAATGTTTTCCTCAAAGAACTTATTTGGTTTTGGCAAGGCCGAAAAACAAACCGGACTTCTTTTGAAGTATGCTGCCAGCTTTGCTCTCAGTTTTTCCACCCATACAGAGAGAGACCCTCACCCCCCCCCCCCCCATCGTGAGCTGAGAGACCTGCGAAATCAGAATTGGATTATTCTTTCAAGCCATATGTTTTTTTTCATGGGTCTACATAGCGATCCTGTAGGCCTGGGAGATTAACCAGGCCCACCATTCGACTCAAGAGTCCCTCCTGATTTCTATGTCACCATGGTGGCTGGCAGTATTGACACTCGTGCATAAATTTTTTTTTTTGATGGACCCTCGCTATTGACGCGCTGATGACTGACCGCCCACCGTGGCTGAGACAGAGAGGACACTGCTTAGCATACATTTGAATATGCAAATAACACCGGGGAGTTTAGGATGTGCAATTATCAAAAGTGTGCGAGGCTTTGAACGATACCACCCGTGCATGCGCATTGTGAGAGTGGGGAGGAGAGTCACTAGTGGCCGTTGCCAAGGCGTGGCAGCTAATGTAGTCAGTTAGCTGACAGTAGCAGGCAGTCAGAACACATCTGAGTCAGGGTGTGTGGTGCAGAATAAAAAGCAGGACCCCCTCCCTCCCCTCCCTCTCACTCACTTCTCCTCCTGTCAGTCCAGGCAGGGCCAAGAAGACATTTGCTTCCCATCACTGCACAAATAGAGCCATATTAGGGGATATAGCTGTTCAGTTTTTAACAAAGCATCCTTCCTTGTACTTGCTGTGTTTGTTTTTTCTTTTCTTCCCTTGTGTGGCTAATCTGAGTTGGCACTATAGTTTAGCCAGCCTCCTGCTCAGCTGGACTGTATGGGCTTTTTGTCTCTCCTGGCCAGCTAGTTCCTGAAATCCTGGCAAGCTAGCACTCCACCAGGATATGTTGAAGAGGCTGGCCGCTAATGGACACGTGGCCACCTTCCACCTGTCCGGGGAGAGCCTTCTGTTTTGCTAATGCCCGGGGCTACTGGCAAACACACCCTGCTGCGCCACTCACATGTTCCCAACACTACCCGCTCCTGGTGCCACCTGGACCAAACTAGCCAGCTCACTTAAAAAACAAAACAAAAAAAATGCCACTTGCTGCTAAAAGCTGAAGGCTGAAGCTAACATGGAATGCGCTAGCTGGAGTTTTGCAGGTGCTAACTAACCAGCCAATACTGTCCGTCCACGGTAGCCTGCTGGGTGCTAGCCGTGGGCTAATCGGCAGAGGACTGTGCCCGGGGGGGTCGTTTCCTAGTCTGATTATCAGACTAGGAGAGTGGGCAGGCTCTATGTGCTGGATCCAGGCTTTTCCAGGCAGGTTCAAGTGCAAACCATCTCTCCAGGCTTAGCCTGTGTGGCCTGGTTGCCCAAACCCCATGAGTCATGCTTCAGCTCACCTGCACAGCCTCCAGCGCAAGGAGGGCACAGAGGCAGAGAGGAACGGAGGCAAGCACGCTTTGAAAACAAATAATAATTTATTTTTTTGCAGCATCTTATACCCTAACTGATCTGACCTAATCAATATGTTTTCAAACTTATATTTTCTTGATAAATAATGTAGTCTGACTGTTGCTGTTCTTCCTCTGCTGATGTCTTTTGACCGTCTTATGTGGGAATGCAGCAGGGCTCCGTTTACTGGTAGTCATGGAACAAATCGACGCGTTAGTTCAAGTCAGCTGTGTGCAAGTATGTCGTTATGGTAGCTGTGTGTGTGTTTTAATGATTAAGAAACTCTGTAGGTCTACTGTGTATATTTGTATGTGGGTGGTGATGGTGGCTGTGTGCAGTTGTGTGTGTGTGAGTGTGTGCGTGCGTGTGTGTGTGCGTGTGTGTGTGTGTGTGTGTGTGTGTGTGTGAGAAATCTCTCCTCTCCATATTCTCCACACATGAGGGGATCATCTTGGTGTACAAGCCTGAAGGTGTGATGTGATGGGGGTGTGGAGAGAAACTCCAAGCCCACATTGGACCGGAAAAACACATAATGCAGTCCTACAGAAATATGGACCGGAAAAAACACATAATGCAGTCCTACAGAAATATGGACCGGAAAAAACACATAATGCAGGCCTACAGAAATATACTGAACACCATGCAGTGGTGGAGAAACACAATGCAGGCCTACAGAAATATGGACCGGAAAAACACATAATGCAGGCCTACAGAAATATACTGAACACCATGCAGTGGTGGAGAAACACAATGCAGGCCTACAGAAATATGGACCGGAAAAACACATAATGCAGGCCTACAGAAATATGGACCGGAAAAAACACATAATGCAGGCCTACAGAAATATACTGAACACCAGTGGTGGAAAAAGCACTCACGTTCTTTGCTTAACTTAATTTAAAAAAATCTTCTAAATCCTCCAGTTTTCTGAAAAAAATATTTTCACGATTTTTCGACCTACGACCTACAAGCTCGTAGCACGCCAGCTTGTAGATCTGCTATTTTTCAATAGCTATACAATAACATTAACATAATTAATAACATAATGTTTAAAACACCAAAAGGGGTTCCCACCCAAAATGGGTTAAGTAAAAGTATCAATACTGCAATGTAGATATATATACTCTGTTACAAGTAGAAGTCCGGAATTCAAAATGGACTTGAATAAAAGTAGGCCTAGTATTGGTATACAAATGTACTTAAAGTACCAAAAGTGCAGTAAAAAGTACTTATTATGCAGAAGGTCCCATTTCACAAGTTTTGAATACAAGGCTTTTGAAACAGCAGATCCACAAGCTCACAATTTGTCGCATCGTGACACATTGTGAGCTCGTAAATCGTCAGTGGTTATTTTTTTTTGTTTTGTAATAATAATACAAATCTACAAAGTAACTAGTTTTCAAATAAATGTACTGGAGTAAGTACAATATTTGGATCCGAGACGTAGTGGAGTAGAAGTAAAAGTATTTGAAATGGGAAAAGTAAAAATACTTCAAAATTGTTACTTTACACCACTGCTTAACACATACCCTGGACTGACAGAACTATCATTGCTATCGTAGAGTAGAAACCTCCTATATCTCCCCATTTTCTTTGAATTCTTTTTCATGTATGAATGCACTATTTTATAGTGCCGAGAATAGACGATCTACAAGCTCACGTATTGTCAACTCGTAGATGTGTTACTTCCGCTAAGTGTCTTTTTACATTTTGGAAAATATTTGCTTATGCCAAAATGGGGACGCCGGGTCTGTCTGTGGGTCTGTGGGTTAAATAATTATTTAACCAGTGAAAAGAAACAAGAGCTTGTGGCTAACTAATAACTACATTGCATCCATCTCTCTCTCTCTCTCTCTCTCTCTCTCTCTCTCTCTCTCTCTCTCTCTCTCTCTCTCTCTCTCTCTCTCTCTCTCTCTCTCTCTCTCTCTCTTTCTCTCTCTTTATATTTCCTGAAAAGTAAAGGGTTTGCACCTACAAGGTTTTCCTATTTCCTATGCTGAATACAGAAATACGCTGAACATATACGTAGATAATATACTGATGCTGTGAGATGTAATCCTCCCTGAACTGTATAGGAATACTTAGGTTACCACATCAACGCTTTAAAAGTGTGAAAGATGTGCTGTCAGCGTGTTCACTTCAGCTATCGTATATCTGTCTATTTATCTGTACTGTCTGTAACGTACAGTATACACGCACAGTAAAGGGTAAATGGTGCATCGCTGTGCATTTACATACATAGCCTTCATCCAGTAACATTCTCAGTGATGAAGACTTTGTGTATAGAAGGCAGAACGTCCTTGCCCTCACGCATGGAAGTCGACGGTTCATTCTGTGTTCTGTGCACGCCGCGTGCCGTCGGTGCAAAGAGTCCGTTAGCATATCCCTCCAACCATTGTCTCTAGACAATGAACTTGACCTGACTTTTTTCCCCCGCTTCCCACACAGAAGCAATTTTTACCTATAGCTGTGTGTGTGTGTGCGGGCTGGAGGAGAGAGAGAGGGAAACAGGGGTGTGGGGCGTGACATGGTCCGAGGTACTGGACGGGGAAAGTTTAAACATCACAACCTGGCCCAGTATGCCCCGTAACACGCACGCACGCACACATGCACACTGTGAGAGCATGTGTACATGCACGCACGCACGCACACATAGTGAGTATAGAATATCCCACACATCAGCCGCATGCGCTCGACAGATACCCTGAGAATCACTATGATTAACGACCTCCATGTATAGAAAAAGGAGAGAGAGAGAGAGGGAGAGAGGGAGGGAGAGAGAGAGAGAGAGAAGGAAAGATAGAGGGAGGGATGGGGCCGTGGAGGGATGGAACGAGTGCATGGAGGAGGAGAGACCCCACCTCACTGTGAATGTCACATTCCCATCCCACGCTATTATTAGAGAGGAGAGAACACACACGCACACACACGCATGCGTGCACATACACACACACACGCACGCGTGCACATACACACACACATGCACACGTGAGCATGCACACAGCACAGCACATATTATGCTGAATCTACTTTCTCATTCAGAGCATTGATCCCAGTAGAGACAAGATAATAATTATCAAGCATAATATGTACAATACTAATACTGTGAATACTATACTACCGCCTCAACTACTACAGTACTTACGGTCGCAACTTCTACTACTACTACTAGTACTACTTTTAATACTACTATTACTATTACTACTATATTACTATTACTACTACTACTACTTGCAGACTGGCCTGGACTCCATATTGACACGGAACTCTGTATTATGTGCATAAAAGGGGCGCATACACGTACATACAGTCAAAGCCTGGGTGCAGCGGTTAATGCATAACCAGGTATAGGGCATGCATTTCCATCTTCGTTCCCGAGAAGGCCTGGTGCCCCTATAGTAATAATAACATTAGATAAATAATATGCTAATGGAGAGCAGCAATGGCTGCAGGAGGTAGAGCAGCCGCCGGGGAATTGGGAGGTTCCCGGTTCCATCGCCGGATTCCCTTGCGTTACTGTCGAAGTGTCCTTGTCCTTGATGAAGAACTGCTAATGGAGGAGCGTGCGTGGTGGTACCTTGCATCATGTCCTCCCCTCAATGTGTGGGGGAATTGGTGAAGGTACAGTACGGCACATTGTGAAGCACTTTGAATAACGGTGCTATATACAGTAAATACATCATTTAATAATAATAATAATAATAATAATATTACATATTACATAATATTACACTTTATACAACACATTCTACAATATGTGTGTTTCTCAAATTTACAGCAAATGTACCTGTAGTTGGACTGAGTTGCACATAATGTAAATAGTATAGAGCTCACTGTACTCACATCCCTCATAGCCCGTCCCAGTGGGTAACATACTGTATCCAACTCTGTTCAAGGACATTAACGGCCCCGTATATGTCCCACCTGGGCCATTCCGTCTCTCGCCCTCCCCTTCGGTCACTAACATGAATACCGGGTCATTTCCCCAAGGGCTCCTGGCACCACCTCACCTTGAACCAAAACCCCCCCATCCACCATCCTTTTATGCCCTCTCCGAACGCATGACAAACTAGCGGCTCGTTTTGGTCTGCGAAGGTCGGGAGATCCTGGATGCCCTCTTGAGGTCACAGTGCTCCTGAGTGGCACCAGGCGACATTGGAGGCCCTGGAGGAACCTGAAATGCACAGTTAGTCATGTACGTGGAGGGGGGGGGGGGGTGGGGGGGGGGGGGGGGCTCTGGTTAGCTGGCTGGCTTGCTGGCTGACACAGCAACACTTCGGTGCTGGTTAAGCCCGAGCTCTGCCCTGCAGGCTGCAGCCCAGCTCCTCTGATGTGACTGTCACCATTCAGTGTCAGGATATGTGGCAGCTATACGCGTTAGATGTTTCCTCAAGGACCACAGTGACCTTCAAAGACATTCTATTCTGCCAGAGCCTATACCATTAGGCAGAGTGTGGGCAGTCGCCTATAGGGCGCCATGAGGGGGGCTGGGGTGGTTATCCCAAACCCCCCCCCCCGTTTGTTTTTACATAAAATACATTTGAAGGAAATACATTGAAATGTGTGTGTGTGTGTGTGTGTGTGTGTGTGTGTGTGTGTGTGTGTGTGTGTGTGTGTGTGTGTGTGTGTGTGTGTGTGTGTGTGTGTGTGTGTGTGTGTGTGTGTGTGTGTGTGTGTGTGTGTGTGTGTGTGTGTGTGTGTGTGTGTGTGTGTGTGTGTGTACACGTCTTTCCGTATAGCTCTGTCTTTGTGTTTGTGTAAGCTTCCTTCTCAAACATCTTAAAATACTACTGGCCCTACAGGTTGACCGAAGTGAGTCAATTTCCTTCCCCTTACACACACACACACACACACACACACACACACACACACACACGCACGCGCGCGCACAGTATTCCAAACATACCAGGTTGACGTAGGCCACTACATTGGCCAACTTTACAGAATGCAGCTACTTCATGGTGTTCTGTATAGTATCCCACAATGCAACACAGTCGTTTCTGATTGCACTTTCACAATAATTGACCCTTTTCACATAGGGTAGGGTAAAGACAATTTGTAGCTAATTAAATTAATGAATCTGTTTTATGTAGCGGTGTCAAGGTTCAAGCACTAACAATAGTCGAACGTATTCGCTATGTTTGCTAACTGAGGGAACATATAAGGCTGAGGGAACATAGGGCTGACCCCAATCAGACGTGCCCACCGTTAATGTTATTAGCTGCAGCTGTGTTCACCCTGCTACGGCACTGTGATGAAGGCAGCAGTGGCAACGGTGCCAGTGAGTAGAAAAGTAAGTAAGACCACTGCACAGCCTTTCTTTACTGTCTCTATGCCTCATTGTCTGCAAAACGTTTGCCTGAGGTAAGTGAACGTCTCTCATGACAAGTTTGTGAGTGGCTTTGTGGCACAGCTGAACTTAACGGCCTGGTGACTCATAATGTGTAGTGCATTACATGCTAGGTCCCTTCTTACAACTGTCATTTTGATGGATAAACCCAGCGGATGGTAATAATATTAATTGTGGCCGTGTTTCATTTAGGTGCTTGTGTGTGCTTAGGCTGCTAGCATGAAGTTGACTTTACAGGAGATGGCATGTAGCAACACCTAAATGAAACACGCAATTAATGTTTTTGCCTTCAGCTGTGTTTATCCATCAAAATCCATCAAAAGTGTGTTGTTGCTGCGTACTACGAGAAATAGGTTAAGTATGAAGTGCAGCACCTCACAACATGGCAGCCCCCAACATGGCAACCCCTTTTGGTGTTTTAAGCGTTACGTTAAACTTTAGCTATTGAAAAATAGCAGATCTACAAGCTCTGCTATGAACTTGTAGGTCTGCTATTCATGAAAAATCGTTAATGTGCCTCAAATCTTTCAGAAAACTTTTTATTTTTATTTCGACGTCAGGCCTGAATGGGTTAATGGACAGGTGGTGCCATCTTGTGAGGTTCACCGCTAGGCTATAGAGCACCGAAGTGCTCTATAACCGAAGTACACGGGTTCATGTACTTTTTATTTGCATTGTAAATCCCCATAGGGGAATTGTAGATCGCCTCATATAAGAACTGTTTTTTTTTTTTTTTTTTTTAAGATTTTTTTTTTGCGGCTTACGCCTTTTATTGATTTTTGAAGGGACAGACAATAGGCTGACAGGAAACGGGAGAGAGATGGGGGAAGACATGCAGTAAAGGCCGTGTCGGGTTCGGGAGTCGAACCCGCGGCACACTGCGACTGGATTACCAGTCCGGTGCCCAGACCGTTACGCCACGGCCTGGGCCTATAAGAACTGTTTTTGAAAAATAAACAAATCATCCAGGCCGCTTCACTCGTATGGATATGAAGAATCAACTGACTGAGAGAAAACACTAACGTCACTATCAAATATGACTGACTCTTCTCTGACAATATCGCCGACATAGTTTGTTTACTTTTGGACCACAATTCTTATATGAGATGATTTTTAAGATAAGCCAATGTTATTCTCCATAGAGAAAACTTCCATGAACCAGGGGATGAGGTGACGTCAGCACTTCGGCGCTCTTTAAGCTCCTTGCTCTTATATGTGGCAGCTTGGGCCATGTCAGGGGCTTGAGGATTATGGGGTTGTCCAAGTGTAAGGCAAAACAGCAAAACAATACTCCTCAGTCTCCTCATAGGCATTTGATCTATTTGGAGGAGAAGTTGCTTCCTGGCAGACGGAAGGAAGTGTGTACGAGCGATGTTGAATCATGCGTGTTGTTTACATTCTGTACATTCTGATCTTGTTTGGATTCATGCACTGAGACACATGTTATTTTGAGTAGCCTACTATATAGAACATCAGAAGTAACTAAAAAATGATTCTTTTTATAAATGTGGACTTTATTGTTTAGAAATTTAAATGTGTTTGTGTTAGCATAGTGCAGAGAAGAAGGTGGAGGAAGAACATTTGCCATTTGGCTATAGGTATATTTGACAAAAAAATTATATTAGATTCTGTCTAAAAACAAATGTGTACTTTGAGCATTAACTGTATGCACCACATCAATATATAAATATGGACTATTCAGGAATTGAGTGTACAGTAGGTTGACTCGATCCCACCTGACCAAAATGATTGATTGCAAACCTGTAACAAATGCAGTGTAGATAATGTAACACCTTCACTGACACCTCTGCCAAGCAGAGCCTCGTTAGCAATATTGAATGATGAAGTTGAGGTAATGACCCTCTCTGAAACGTAGATAAGAGTAATAAGAATAGAGCTCTTATGTATATTGATGGAAGAGCTGAACCAAAGTGAATAGTCTACCACACATGCATGCAGAACACCATTCAAACCCCACATCGTAATGTATGACTCATCATTTCAATGTACATTGAATAATCATATTGATTTGATATTGGTTTTTTTCTATTATTCAGAATTGTGCTTCTAGACATTTATCCTACACGATTATCCCATTAAGACCTTTTCTTCAAGTGCCTTCTATGTTTTTGAATCAGGTTTGACAGGTGTGTGTGTGTGTGCGCGTGTTTTTTAAAAAAAAGCGTGTGTTGCTGCTATACATGCATATTATAGCTAGAATCTAAAATGACACGGATGCTTACCTGATTTAAATAGGTTATGATATTGAATAGGCATCACAAAAACATGGTTGTTCATTGGTTTTTCAGTGGTTCTTTGGGGTGGTTAAGACAACAACCTGTTAAGCCCTGTATTGTTCTTTAGAGATGATGTACTGCAGGTTCCTGAGCTTATATGTTCAGATATGGATACCATTGCATTTAAGTTGCTGGCATATAGGCAGTATAGGAGAGTTCTCACATGCCCCATTTTCAGTTGACAGTCACGGTATGGACCGTTCTCATTCTTGACGGAATAGTCGAGTACAGTATACCTGCTACTCATGTGAGATATGACCGCAGCATGCAATAGGCCTACTAGGCATTTGGTGATGAGAATGATCAATGTATAGCATCCACATCTCCTGAGTCCTGAGCACCCCTCAGTTCACACTGACTGTTGAGCTGCAGTGAACCGTATGATTGGCCAATTGATGCATTATCTTACTTGGCTATTGTTCACAATTTCATTGGGACCGGCAGATTACCTCTGATGCGCGCACAGCCGCACACACACACACACAGACACACACACGCACACACGCAGACACGCACGCACACACAGACACACACACACACACACACACACACACGCATGCACACACGCATGCACAACTGCACACAGCCACCATCACCACCACATACAAGATATAAATATATAGACCTACAGAGTTTCTTAATCATTGAAACACACACACAGCTACCATAACGACATACTTGCACACAGCTGACTTGAACTAACGCGTCGATTTTTTCCATGACTACAGTAAACGGAGCCCTGCTGCATTCCCACATAAGACGGTCAAAAGGCATGTATTTACTAGCCTGTCCTCAGCAAGTGGTCACAATTTCAAACTGTCACAAACTCACAATCACATGAATATCCATACTATCTATACAAGTAAGACGCGCAAACGCGGGAAGCGAACGCAGCTCGTGTGTGTGTGTGTGGTTGTGTGTGTGGTTGTGTGTGTGTGTGTGTGTGTGTGTGTGTGTGTGCTACAGCTGCACCCTGTGTGTGTGTGTGTGTGTGTGGGTGTGTGTGCTACAGCTGCGCCCTCTGGTGGCGGGCGGGTGGTGTCACAGCGGGACAGACACACAGACACACACACAGACATGATCTGCAGGGTCTCATAGTTAGTGCTCATTGCATTCGCAATAAGGCTATATCTATATAAGGCTATATATATATATATATATGTGTGTGTGTATATCAGGGTTTCCTGCACAATGTTGTTGGCATGGCGCTGCGCCATGCTTGAATTAAATTGCGCCATGCCAAGCTTTTTTTTTTTTTGGGGGGGATAGTGAGGGGGATAGTGAATCATAGTGTGTGTGATATGAAATGTCCAGTACCTCCCCAGTGCCACCCCAGTGTCTGCCCAGTGTCTGCCCAGTTTCCGCCAAGTGCCTCCCCAGTGGCTCCCCAATGTCCCCCTGAGTGCCTCCCCACTGCCTCCCCAATGTCTCCCCAGTGGCTGCAGTTTCTCCCCAGTGCCTCCCCAGTGTCTCCCCAGTGCCTCCCCAGTGTCTTCCCAATGCCTCCCCAGTGTCTGCCCAGTGCCTCCCCAGTCTCCCCAGTGCCTCCCCAGTGTCTCCCCAGTGCCTCCCCAGTGTCTTCCCAATGCCTCCCCAGTGCCTCCCCAGTGCCTCCCCAGTGCCTCCCCAGTGTCTCCCCAGTGCCTCCCCAGTGCCCCCCCAGTGCCTCCCCAGTGCCTCCCCAGTGTCTCCCCAGTGCCTCCCCAATGCCTCCCCAGTGCCCCCCCAGTGTCCCCCCAGTGCCTCCCTATGTCTCCCCAGTGCCTCCCCAGTGCCCCCCCAGTGCCTCCCCAGTGTCTCCCCAGTGCCTTCCCAGTGCCTTCCCATGTCTCCCCAGTGCCTCCCCAGTGTCTCCCCAGTGTCTCCCCAGTGCCTGCCCAGTGTCCCCCCAGTGTCTCCCCAGTGCCCCCCCAGTGTCCCCCCAGTGCCTCCCCAGTGCCTCCCCAGTGCCTCCCCAGTGCCTCCCCAGTCCCCAGTGTCTCCCCAGTGCCTTCCCATGTCTCCCCAGTGCCTTCCCATGTCTCCCCAGTGCCTTCCCATGTCTCCCCAGTGCCTCCCCAGTGCCTCCCCAGTGTCTCCCCAGTGTCTCCCCAGTGCCTGCCCAGTGTCCCCCCAGTGTCTCCCCAGTGTCTCCCCAGTGCCTGCCCAGTGTCCCCCCAGTGTCTCCCCAGTGTCCCCCCAGTGCCTCCCCATGTCTCCCCAGTGCCTCCCCAGTGTCCCCCCAGTGCCTCCCCATGTCTCCCCAGTGCCTCCCCAGTGTCCCCCCAGTGCCTCCCCAGTGTCTCCCCAGTGCCCCTGCAGTGCCTCCCCAGTGTTCCCCAGTGTCCCCCCAGTGTCTCCAATAGCAATACAAGAGCAATAATACAAATCAATCTTAATTTATTAATCAAATTAATTAATGAATTAATCAAAATTAGGCCGCGCGCCAGAAGGTCCCCCCGCGCCCAGCACCATGCCAAGGCCTTTTCCTGCAGGAAACACACGGGGGTGCCCACACTTTTTTGATTCGCGAGCAACTTTCAAAATGACCACCTCAACCAGATCTACCCCCCCAAAAAAGTGATATCCCCCTTGCTGAAAATGTATAGCGGTGCATTTGGGATGGGAAATAGAGGGGAGGAAATGGAATTAGTAGGGTTTTTTTGTAACTAACTTGATAATGCAACTGACATCTCTGCTCAACACTCTTAACAATGTATTGCATTGTGGGTTTGAGCTGACAGGCTCTTTTTGATGTCAATCAATCAAGTCACCTTAATTCAAGTGTCGGATGCCAATTCTTAATTTAATTATATATATATATATATATATATATATATATATATATATATATATATATATATATATATATATTTTTTTAGGGGCATGCCATGTGGTCTACCTGCACAGCCTTTGTGATCTCACGATCTACCTTTTGGGCACCCCTGCTTGTATATCATGTAGGTCCCAAGTAGGCATGAATGCTGAAGCAAGATTGCCGCTCACTCAAAATTCGCCTCACGTTCACACATCACATCACACCGCCGAAATCAAATATGCCGACGGGCACCGCCTGCACATCTCATAGATCTGAACGGGGCTTTAGCCACCTCTAATGGTTCTATTTAGCACCGTTTGTCAAAGGAGCTATTAAGCAGCAAAGGTTCATAAAGCTAGGTGTGCAGTGGATTCCGTCTAGCTCCGGGAGGTGAGATGCCACTGTGTTTTAGATGATGAGAACGGGGATGATGACGATGATTAGATGGGGGGGTTAATAGCTCCGCTGGAAGTAGCTGAACACCTTGTCTCCTCTCACAGCTCTCATCTTCTCACATTCACTATAATTTGGTTCATTTGAAATATGTGAAAACGACAGATATGGATACAGAGAGAGAGAGAGCGAAATGGCGAAGGAATACTGTGGAGAATGAATGAAAGTATAGATCTCAGTTGGGAGCAAACAAAAGAGTAGAAAGAGACAGACAGACAGACAGACATTTTGCAGGAATATAACGGCTAAGCCAGCCGGTGCGAAATATATAAATCAAAGTCTCACATCTCTCCCTCCCATTTTTCTTTTGAGCTCCTTTTGTTTTCTGTATCTCTTGTCATCCCCCCCCCCCTTCCCCCCCCCCCCTCCTCTGTGCCGCCGATATATCCCATTTTCCCGTAGCTTCATCCTGGATCCAATTATCCCACAGAAATCTGTAGCTATAGGAACGACACCATGGGTTTGAAGACCGGGAAGTCTATAGTGGCTCTGCCTGCTTGCTCAGCAGTTATCACCCTGAATGGAGATGGAAAGAGGGACGAAGGAAAGAGAGAGAGACATGGATGGAACAAGGAGAGAGAAGGGACAATAAGGAAGGATTTGAAAGATGTAGCAGAGGGAAGAGAGCGTGTTGGGATTAATGCATCACATATAGGCGTAAAGACTTTTATTTGATTTTTTTTCCCTTTCAAAATATATACCGTGCATACAGTAGGTAGAGGGTGCTGCAGCTTCTGAGTTGTTAATTTCATGGCATTGATGAATTTTAAGCTTCTAAATTAACATCTTGTTGTTGTTTACGCTTAATTCAGAGGTTCAGAGAGACAATGTTGAGAGAGAAAAGCAATAACGGAGAGAGGAGAGACACATGAGGGGTCAGGGGTCAGTCTAACCTGCTCCATCTATTATTACTAGTGCAGTGACCCCCCCCCCCCCCCCCAACACCCCCCCCACACACACACACACTCTCTCCCCCCCACACACTCTCACACATGCATGCACGCGCGCATGCACACACACACACACACAGTTTGTACACACCTCCGACTGACCGTCAGGCGTCAGTCAACCCCCCGCCACCCTTGCCCCTCTCTTTCTCTCTCTCTCTCTCTCGCTCACTCGCTGCCTTGCTCTCTCCCACGATGTTAAGTTACACCTACAGTATATCCTGTTAAAAACCTGGGTAAAATATGCGGCATTGGGAGGTAAAGGGGAGACACTTTATTGTGAAGTGACGGCAGGATGAGGAGTGGTGTTGCGTGCAATATTGAACAGTCAAAACTATTTGTATCAATGCGCCTGTATCAACAGAATAATTATATCATAGGAAAATATGGGGGCCTCATAATTTGGTCTTGAAACTGGCCTCCAGATGACCCCCATTGAACATATAGCATAACTTATAATGATACTAATTTATTCATTACTCTATGAAAACAACTTCACAAACACTGAGAAAGCAGTAAACCAAATAGTTAAAGTTAAACGGTTTATGTCTGGAGATTTCATGACGCCTTGGTGCCTTAAAAACCTGTGTACAAAACAATATATAAAAAACACAGACATTAACACCTGCAAACAAACAATAGGACATTTTATGTAGGTTATATTCTCTTTGTAACGTTGATATTAAACCACATGGGCATAGGCAGACAGAATTCTGTGTGGGAAAATGAAAGGCGAAAGGCACGTTTGTTACCGTATGAAACAGAAGACTCTCTGCTTTCATAAGAAAAATACTTCTACTGTAATAATAATGAAAATCACACCCCTGTGAAGTGAGCAGTGCAATGTTGCGCAACATTGCACTGCTCACTTCACAGGGGTGTGATTTGCATTTGTTCAACTGTGCTTACTTCACAAACAAAACAAATGCATTTGCACGCACGCACGCAAGCACACACATATGCATGGGGTTGCATGCATGGACACAAACAGACACTCTTGTAACTGTACATATATCAATCCTCTGGGGGTATGCTTATGCTATATGTACATGCGCAGACACAAGCGCACGTACCAACACACATGAGCACACAAACACGTGCATGCGTGCCACTTTCTCCTATCGGCAGCCTAGCGAGCTCCAGGCGTGAATGAGAAAGTGACGATAACGAATGCTGTCACCCTCTCTCCTTTTTAAACGCTCTCTCCTGGGCATTTCCTGTGAAATAAAAAACACTTCGCTTAGCATCACTAACAGAGACAAGACAGCTCTGACGGAACATGTGTGGAGGGTGAGAGAGAGAGACAGAGAGAGAGAGAGAGGCCGACACCACTACATCCGTTACAACTAAGACATGTGGAATGACATACAGTACAAGGAGACGGGAGAAAGAAAGACGAGTATAGTTGCCTGAGACTGAGAGACAGTAGAACAGATAAAAGTGTGAGATACAGAGACAATGAGTGAATGACTGCCAATTGGTTTTGCACTTTGCCTTATTTACACTACTTTCTCCCATATATTCCAGTCAAACCCGTCTCTCGATGGTCTAAACCCAGCTCACGTTCCATATTAGTGGGTGAACAATCCAACGCTTGGTGAATTCTGCTTCACAATGATAGGAAGAGCCGACATCGAAGGATCAAAAAGCGACGTCGCTATGAACACTAGGCCGCCACAAGCCAGTGGCTGTGGTAACTTTTCTGACACGAAAAGTGTGACCCCCCCGACAAGAGTGGTGCGTTTCCATATCGGCCACTTTCGCCGTTTGATTTGTCCTAATGTTGGTGCTAAATAACACCAGGGGGGGGATCTCTGAGCAGATGCACATGGGCATGCATGCAACTCACATGCACACACGGGCACTCGTTATTATGCAGCAGAGAAACTTCTTATTATGAGGATCGGCTTGGCACATTTTGTTGCCCCCCCCTCGGCTTGTTGCCCTATGCACAGTGCGTACTGTGCGTATGCCCAGCGGCGGTACTAACATACACACGCACGCGCCATTCCCTAGAGTAGAAAACAAAACAAGAAAAAGCATAACACAGTTGCTTAATAAGTGCCCAGTGTTTCTCCTATCAGCATTCAGGAGCACGACTATCCAAGTGGTGTGTCAGTTTTATTTGAGCGCTCTGATAGGTGATATGTTTGGGGCAGTGAGGCGGCAAATTGAAAATATATGCTGAAGTGCTGTGATGTATTCAAGTTCATTTCTCTGAGACGGGGGGAATCTAACAACCCGAGTAAGGAGGGGAGGGGTGGCATCTTCCTACTCATTCCGAGTGCGTGTGTGCGTGCGTGCGTGCGTGCATGCGTGCGTGCATCTGTGTGCTTTGACATCATGTGCTTAAAGCACTGCCAGCAGTGACAGAGACACTGACGCAGCAAACCAATGAACTCACTCACTAGCTCGCATTGGACGCACGGACGCGCACACACACACACACACACACACACACACACACACACACACACACACACACACACACACCTGTCAAACCTGATTCTAAAGTGACTGTCTGCAATGACAGTAGGCTGACTCAATGAACTCTGTGGCAGGAATGCACAAGAGTCTATCTTTATAGAGAAATAAACTTGACTCTGTACCTCTGTGTGCGTGTGTGCCTGTTTTGCATGTTTGTGTGCATGCAGTATATGTGGGTGTGTTTATAGTTTTTTTTGTCTTATGAGCTCTGTTCCTGAACCTATCCGCTATGCTCTGAGCTTGTGTGTTTGCGTGCCAGCGTGTGAAAGTGTTCATGGTTGTGTATTTACGACGTGCCTGTGAACGTGTTCTTGTTTGTGTGGTTGCCTGCGAAGGTATTCCTAAGCCATACAAAATGGAGTTCCTTCCAGCGCTTTCACATTCTCTACAGTTTATTTATGTTGACATCACAATGGGTTGTTGTTGTGTAGATGTGACTGGCACAGAATTTATGATGGATTCTCCACTGTCTTCGGCATGCTGCTGTTACTATCGTCGCTGTGCGTGCGTGCGTGCGCGTTATTCCTACAGTGAAATTCTTGAGGTGAGTGTGCTCCAGAGTTATAGCTGCGTTCTGCCAGCTTACCACTGGAGTAGATTTACAGGCCGGAGCTTCTGTGATAGCAACCTACAAACACACCTGCAGGCACAGGAATGCATTAAAGGACAACTAAACTCTGGGAAACCGATGAGAGGACTCAGGGGCTGACCTGATTTAACACCACCGTCACCTGAGAACGTGGAATAATAATCGTTGCACAATCATCACAATGGCTGTTACGGCGCAATGCGATCCAGTCTTGTGTTTAGGAAGCCATCCAATAAGAATCATTGATGCAGCGCTTTGTGCAATTAGAATTGCCATTATGAATCTGTCCAATCTGATGTATTATTTTCTTCCAAACTGTCCAAACAGTATCACTAGTACAAAGCCATCCAATCAGAATCGCCATTACAAAGCCATCGTATAACAATCAAAGTGATCCAATCAGAATGGTTAGAAAACCATACAGCCAGGACTGCCATATAAGTGCCATTACATTTGGCTCCAACCAATCACAATCTCTAAATCATTAACCTCCCGAGTCCTTACAGAATAGGTGATATGATTGTAATGGTGAGCATGTGTGTATGATGAGATGGCAGGTTTAATGTAGCTTGTGATGGGTCGTTGTGATTCTGTTTCATTATTATTGCAGTACTGAGATCTACGCGGTATAGCAGCATATTTTTGTGCAAGAGAGAGGCACGGCAGAATGTTGGGTTGAGCGAGGCAGAGAGAAACAGTACCCCGGTGAGCCAGAGATTGTGTGACCTGCTGTCAGAGAGCGGACATCACAGAGGGAAGCTGGCTCGCATGTCACAGAGACAGAGCATCCGCGGCTTAAACGATAAGTCCTGTCACCGGGTCACTCTCCTGTCTTTTCTCTCTTTTTAGAAAAAAAATATATAGTTTTGGGCTTTGTCTTGCCGTCTTGCCTCAACCTTTTTCGCTCCCTTTCTCGACTTTAAGTGCTGCAATCATCTCATTTCCTGTAACCTCGCTGCACTTCTGGGCACCAGCGTGCACATTTTACGCCTGGGTATTTTTTAAGGCAGGTGCCTTTTGAGACCTACTTTCGTCTCAGAGAGACGAACCATTCCTCATTTTCCTTCCACCACGTACATCATTTGGAAGTCGTGGCTCATCGGCCAACCATTTGCATTTTGCGATGAATATGGCTCGCTGCTTTGCATAGCAAATGTGTTGGCCTGTTCTCTCTGTGACAGCATCTATTCAAAACCCATCTCTATCACAAAACCTCATTTTTTATCACAAGAGACTCACAGCAGTTGTTTGGCTTCGCTCCCTTTACAGGGATAACAAATGAAACCGAGAGATGGAAACATTTGCGCTGGTGGTATTCTGCACCCATCTCCTTCTCGCTCTGTTTTTCTGCCCCCGAGACCAGCCTTATAAAATCTCCCATTAAAACACAGTCTGAGCCCTGCCATGTTTTGGCTGTGCAGCACGCCCCACCAAATATTATTTTTGTGAGCCAGAACCCGAGAAGAGATTAGATGGGTGTCCACAAACCATGTGTGCTGACATCTCAGTGCTGTGATCTGCTCGACAGGAACACTGGCTGAATTGCATCTGAAGGCCTCGCCATAGGGGCTGAAAAAATTCAACGGAATTGAGAGAGAGAGAGACAGATAGAGAGAGAGATGGTGGTGGAAATGTATAAGGTAATGATATTTATTGATCAGACGCTGTGCTGAATTATAGGATATAGAAGCTGGCCAATATAGTACCAAAGTCCTAACGTCACTCGTCTCCCATTACCCCTGGGCCACGGATTGGCCTGAATAGACCACGTTTTTTTCCATTGGAAATATCTTAAAAAACAGGGATGCATTATATTCGGGGACTATACTATGTGACATGTTCAATGTTCTTTTTCCACAAATGAGTCTTGAAAAATGAGGGAAAAAAAACTAGATTTCCCTGGCGATATCGTCCCTGATGATATTCAGTGAGCTCTGAGATTTTGACTTCATGGCTATTGGTTTGTCTTGGACACAAAAAGAGGGACTTGAGTCTAGTCGCGGCACTCTTCGAGGTGTGGCATGGTGAAATACCGGTGCTTGCACTGGCGTACAGTAGAGCATGTTGGCCGCTGTCTGATCCAACCTGGAATCACCAGTATGGTCTTTGTGAAAACATTGTGAAACTGACTTACAGTACATGACTGGTTGTCTCCACCAGGCCGAAGGCATGGGGGGAGAGTATGTTTTGCACTCCGTCCGTCCGTCCGTCCGTCCGTGTGTGTGTGTGTGTGTGTGTGTGTGTGTGTGTCCGTCCGTTCGTGTGTCCGTGAGCAGCTAATCTCGGCCACCGTTAACCCGGCCGTTGCCAAATTTTGCACACACACTCCCTGGATGCCAACGATGAACCTCTGCCCCAAAATTTCCAGAACGGCCTGTTATAGCGCCACCAGGAGGCCGCTTTGTGCAAAACAAGTTTTTGCACAGTACACCTACAGATTTTGCAAATTGGTACACAGTCTCTCTAGAGACATTCAACGAAACGGGTCTTTCAGATTTCTCAGACTCCATCCTGATTTGTTAAGATTGTCTTCCAAAGTTCTCATGAACACATCGCGTGATTTCCGTGAAATTGTGCACGCACATTCCCACTAGGCCGAGGAAGAAATGCCACTAATTTACTTTTGTTGCCCTTTTATCCAACCACCAGATGAAGGCAAGCTGCAATGTCCTACATTCCTATCCTGGTGGAGACCTGTGCCCAGAAGGGCACTTTTTCTAGTTAAGACTGATATGAGGTTAATAAGGGAATTCCGTGGGCGGTTAAGACTGAGATTAGGCTTAGATTTAGCCACTACGGTTAGTAAAAGTCGGACAACGTGACAAACGGACAATGGCTGACAACAATGTCAGTTGAAATGTGGAAATGTCCAAACTGGCTGCATTGAATGGTGGTGATAACGGCTGACGACGGGACATTAAATACGGAGATAATATCCGGAACCGCTCGATTGAGCTGTCGGGTTGGCACGCAAACACAGTACAGTACTCAGGTTGCAAGGCATTTGTGGCTCAGGAAAGCACCTGTAGACATTTTACCCTGTCTACCCTGCATTTGTTTGCATGTAGTTGAGTGTTAACCTACCAGTATATACATCCTAATGAAATGTCACAAGGGCCCCTTTGGCCTTGTGTAAGTCCCCGTGATCTTATATATCAAAGCATCACACACACACACACACACACACACACACACACTGCACATACACACACACACTGCACATACAGAAAGACCGTCACCCACACAAGAATGCACGCACGCGCGCCGCTCGCACACACCCAAGCAGAAACACCCATGGACAGTGGACACACACGCGCCACGTCATATGCACGGCACACAGATCCTGCATGGTGTGCTCATCGCCATCGTCTCCATCCAGACTGCAGTGCTTTGTTCCTTAACTCGCTGCAGCAGTTCACTTTCAGTCTGACTGCATCATTGTTTCATCTGAGGGGAGGCCGGCCGCGGTACAGGTACTTAGTACAGCAGGTGCATTCTCCCACTGAGGCAATCGCAGCCTCTGGCGCCATGCTCCAAACACCACTGCCTCCCCATAGCCAAGGCTGGATGGGGGAGCACAGATCTGGCTGATAAAATACTTGGCTTGGAGGTGTGTGTGGGGGGGGGGGGGGGGAGAGAGAGAGAGAGAGAGAGAGAGAGAGAGAGAGAGATGTGATGGAAGGAGGGGACAGGGAAGAAGGGACTTAGGGAATTAAAAGTATGGAAAGGGAAACTAGCGAGAAAGAGAGAGAGGCATGTTCCTCATAAAGTGAGTGCTGTTTTGGCTGGAGGGTTGTGTTTTGTGCAGATGTGTGCAGGGTTTTTTGTGTGCTTTTTAGTTTTTTCGATGGAGAATGTACCGTACGCCTCATATCACATAGGCTATGGGTCCCTTTGTACAGTATACACTCAGACTTAAATTAAAGCTCATTCCATTGCAGACTCCATCAGTATGCTTCCCGTGCCCCCCCCACCCCACCCACCACCCCCTCCATCCCATCTCTCTCTTCTCTCGTCTCCATTCATTTATTTCTCAAGTCTTTGACATTTTTCAATTCTCCACTCGTCTGAAATCTTTTGTCTCCTGATCCCTGCATGGGCTCCACTTGAAGTCAACCCACGCTGCAAAATCCTCGGTGTAAATGTGGTCCTTTACTTGTCCATCTGGGTCCATTTCTGCACTCTCCGGATTAAATTAACACAGATGATTTTACTGTGCTTGCGCAAGGAATGAACACCGGCTACTTTACTTCGTATGTGTGTGTGCATGCGTGCGTGCGTGCGTGTGCGCACACACGCCCAGGCATACTTGATAAGGGGGGGACTTTTATAAGCATGCACAATGCAGCCTCACATACTCTTATCTCTCTCAGAGGGAGTTAATGAGGATCTCACACGTGTGCGTGCACGCCTGCGCACACACACACACACACATAGCTATCTTCTCATTCCACCTAGAGTCTGACA
>NC_139711.1:35641793-35674293 GCF_964188405.1 Protomyctophum parallelum | reverse complement strand
CCAACCAGGGAAACTCCCCCCTGTTAGCTGAAAATAAGGGGCTTGAACTCCTCATGCATGGAAGGGAGCATGAGGTCAGTCCGTTGCTCTCCCCAGCTTTGCAGAGGGAGTGTAGCACCCAGGATTAGACTACACTAGACAATTGATACTGGGTGAAAAGAAAAGAAAATGTGGTATAAACATTTTAAAAAGAAAAAGGGTCCGTGACCAAAAGAACCCCTGCCCCGTGCTCCACCCCGTGCCCTCTGCCCTCCATCTCTCATCCATCCATCCATCATACCTGAGGGCATTGGGAGGTCATCCCAATGTGGGAGTGTAGTGGACAGACACCCCCCCCCCCCCCACACACACACACACACACACCCCCACACACACACACAAACACACACACACACACACACACACACACACACAATGAAGGCACTGCGTACGTACACTCACACGCACATAATTATGCCGTACACCAAACACGGTACAAAGGTGTAAACGCACCACATACACAGCCATGTATGTATATGCTTGTACACACATATTGTGCACGCATGCACCCGCACACACATGCGCGCGCACGCACGCACACATGCACGCGCAGCAGCCGTGTGCGCATGAATGCACGCGTATACACGCATTGTGGAAATATTATGCTTTGTCAGCTGCTACGTTAGCTATAGGCTCATTGTATTTATAATGAGATCAAAATAATTACCTTCTCTCTGTACCCTTATATACCTGATTTAAAAAGGTTGGTGACCTCGGGCCCAGGGGGAGGGGCCCAGGGGGAGGGGAGCGGCATAAACCCAATCAATAGACAAGATAATCGACTCCAAGTTAGAGGAATTAACATCCCAATTATGTAAATCATATCGAGTGGAAATTCCTATCAACCCAGATAAGAGATGCGCAGATTATGCACACACATCCACAAGATCAATGATTTCTAGATCACAGATGAACCGCATCACCGCATCCGAGTTTTATTTATTATTATTTTTTTGTTGGTGTTGGTATAAATTAGCTGAAACCGGTAACGTCAAGGTTCATAGTTCAAGGTTTCTTCATAGAGAGAGAGAGAGAGAGAGAGAGAGAGAGAGAGCAAGAGCGAGAGATGTGTCCAGGCAGGTACTAGAGAGCAACATGTCTAGTAACAGGAAACTATACGGACACGTTGAAGTGAAGTGAGCATCCTAACGGTGTGAGGTGAGAGCTGTGTTGAAGTGCATCAGAGAGAGAGAGATATCAACAGACTCACCACTGCCCCCTAGCCCTCATTGTAGCCCTCACTGTAGGATAGGATAGAAACTCTCTCTCTTTCTCTCTCTCTCTCTCTCTCTCTCTCTCTCTCCTTCAGAACTTGCACAGGTTGCATGTACGACGTTGTACACCATCTGTAACACAATTATTCACAGCTGCATTCACACCTAGAGGTTGACACCCAGAGAGAGAGAGAGAAGAGAGGGAGGTCAGGGTTTTACCACTTAAACCATATTGTTAATGAAATGGAACTTGAGTTACAAGCGTACTGTGTCGTGTGAGCTTGTAGATCTGCTATTTATGGCATATTTCCCCCCAGAATTGGCAATGCATGCTGTGATTCAAGTGGTTATGTGTGTGCGTGCGTGCGTGCGTGCGTCTAGGGGAGCTCTAGGTTTTCAGCTGCATCCTGTGGGTGGTGATCATGGTTTTACAATCTTCCACTTTGATGGTCTACTTTAGGTGTGTGTGTGTGTGTGTGTGTGTGTGTGTGTGTGTGTGTGTGTGTGTGTGTGTGTGTGTGTGTGTGTGTGTGTGTGTGTGTGTGTGTGTGTGTGTGTGTGTGTGTGTGTGTGTGTGTGTGTGTGTGTGTGTGTGTGTGTGTGAGCTCTTATCTTGGATGATGTTACCACTTTGGAGGCAGAGCGCTGTCTAGAGACTGATGAATCATTTTACATGTTTCATGTTTTTCTGCATTAAAAGGAACAGTAGAATTATTCTATTCGATGGTTTAATGTGTTTTTTATACTGATTTCAACTTTCCATTTGACCAAACATCTGTGGCAGCCGTACCGGCATTTTGAATATTGCACGTGCATGCACGCACGCACGCACTTAACACACACATTAACATTCACAGAGAGCTCTCATCTGAATGAGTGTTGCCAAGATTGCTGTCTAGACTGATACATCAAACATGTTTCATTCAGATTGTGTTTTGCTGCATTCTTTATCTAAAGATGAAAACACGTCTAGGATAATAATATCACCAGAGAATTGTATTCTGTTGTGTTCTATGGTTCAGTTCTATTGTATTGTGTATTGTCTAGTTCAGGGGGTTTCAGTCTGATTTGGGTTCCCAACATGATTTTTTGGGGGGTCCCCAGATTCAAGTATCAGATCAAATATGATTATTTTGGGGGTCACAGGCTGAAAAGGCAAACCACTGGTCTAGTCCAGTGGTAATCAACCTTTCTGGCAAATAGACTAGGCCATGGCCTGTTACCTATACTGTAATATATATGACTGGAATGATATGGGGGGGGGGGGGGGGGGTGCGGTCCACTGGTCCACTGGTCTAGTCTAGGCCGGTCTAGTACACATCCTGTAGTCTATTTATTTTTTGACATTTATTTTTTAACAATATATTTATTGCATTTTTCTTTTTTAAACAGACAATACAACAAAACAATACATAATACATCAGACAATACAATACAATTAAATTACTTAAAATGAAAAACAAACAAAACAAGAACATACAGTACATACATATATACAGTAAATACAGTATAATAAAATAAGGGCACTTAGAATGGTAACAACAACAGAGTCCTTATGGCCACAAGACCAAACAGATCCTGTAGTCTATTAATGTGTATTCACCAGACAGTGGCCTTGTGGTTAGAGTGTCTGCCCTGAAACTTGGAGGGCGGGGTTTGATCCCTGGCCGCCGTGCAGGGCCGGGTCAGACCAAAGCAGGGACCCAATGCCTCCCTGCTTGGCACTCAGCATCAATGGGTTGGATTAGGGGGGTCAGACCAAAGCAGGGACCCAATGCCTCCCTGCTTGGCACTCAGCATCAATGGGTTGGATTGGGGGGTCAAATCAACTAATCAAATTATTCCCGAGCGCGGCACGGCCTTGGCTGCGGCTCACCGCTCCAAGATATGAGTCAAATGCGGAGAGAGAATTTCACTGCGGTAACGTGTGTGACAAATCGTACGACTTTGACTTTCATTAACACGTTATATCCATTTCCACCTATTCAGTCTGATCCCATGTCAGCCTTTCCTGCTGGTAATTGTCTCCACCAGGCCGAAGGCATGGGGAGAGAGTATGTTTTGCACTCCGTCCGTCCGTCCGTCCGTCCGTGAACATCTAATCTCGGCCACCGTTAACCCGGTCGATGCCATATTTTGCACACACACTCCCTGGATGCCAACCATGAACCTCTGCCCCAAACTTTCCAGAACGGCCTGTTATAGCGCCACCAGGAGGCCGCTTTGTGCAAAACAAGTTTTTCCATGCCATATTTTGCACACACACTCCCTGGATGCCAACCATGAACCTCTGCCCCAAACTTTCCAGAACGGCCTGTTATAGCGCCACCAGGAGGCCGCTTTGTGCAAAACAAGTTTTTGCACAGTACACCTACAGATTTTGTCCAAACATCACGCAAATTGCTACACAGTCTCTCTAGAGCCATTCAACGAAACGGGTCTTTCAGATTTATCAGACTCCATCCTGATTGGTTAAGATTGGCTTCCAAAGTTCACAGGAGTGCTCAGTTTCAAACAAAATGCTGCAAATCATGAACACATCGCGTGATTTCCGTGAAATTGTGCACCCACATTCCCACTAGGCCGAGGACGAAATGCCACATGAACAATTTCAACTCAGCCTCAAGGTGGCGCTATAACTGGCCAAAAAGTGTTTTTACCTCTAACTGCACGGATCTGTGGATAACCTGGTGGAGACCTGTGCCCGGAAGGGCACTTTTTCTAGTTCAAGTTGCTTTTGAAACATAACCTTGAACAGTGTAAAAAATTAAAAATAAAATGTGGCTGAAGTTATGCCGTGGCAGAACAAGTACGAGATGGATTTTCTTGTCTGCCACTGACTGTGCTGCAGTCAATAGGAGCATGAGGTGAGCGCAGGCAGCCATTCTAAAACACTGACAGATACATCGGCTGAGACTGTGAGCACCAGGTGTTTATGTAAACAGAACGAGAGAGAGATATGATGAGACGAGGGAAAAAACATTAGGACACCATATGCTCCTTTTTAAATCCTGCTGCGGACTTGTGTAGCTGAACACGGCCGCTGCAGTGCTGGGACTGGGAGTCTAACCAGCTAATAGAGCCTAGCAGACGTGGTCTGACTACATAAAGGTGGACCTTCCCCTCTGCTCTAGTGCTGCACCTCCTCCCCACTAAACCTCTCCCTCCACCAGGCCGGCCGGACGGCCCAAGGCCATATTGCCAAAGGCCAGAGAGAGACTAGACGTGCATGCCTGCGTGACTGTCTGTGAACAACTAATCTCCAGCACCGTTGGACTGATCGCCGTGAAAACGTTCCACTCCCAGTAGGTCAAGGAAGGACCTCTGATATAAATCTTTCAAATCACAAAAGGAAACCAAACAATTAGACCATGCCCATGTCCGCCTAGCTATACGTACAGTAGCTGGCATTTTCGGCAAAAGTACTACTCGCACAGATTTTGTCCCACACTCACACCACTCTGTGGCCATTATGCGATCAGGATGTATCTGTCAGATTGTTCATATTCCGTTCCACAATGATTGCCTTTCAAGGTTTGTGAGAGAGGCCCAGCTCGCTTTGCCTTGAATGCCACAAATCATGGACGCAGCGTTCAATAGCTGTGAAACTTTGCACATATTCTCCTAGTACTGTAGGCGAAGGAATAAAAAGCCACATTCCATTCCATTCCATTCCAATCGTGACTGGCTACTCGTTGGGCACACTAATGCAGAGTACAGGTGGCAGTGACACAGACACCTGATGCCTGATGGATGGAGAGATGGAGACATGGGTTGTGCCTTGTTCTGGTTTATTTTAATACAATTCATGGCCTTGTTTCACGGTACAAAATACCAACATAAAATCGATATCATTGTGTGCACACATGCGTGTACATGGGGTGCTTAAAATAAAAATAAAACACTTCAGCAATGCCTCACATGACTTTACTAACCCTGAGTACATAGACTGTGTTATAAATCATCATCATCATCATCTGGTGACACGTACTGTAGGGACATAACACACACCTCTATGTTGAGAGACAGGTTATTATTGAGGGAGCGGTGTGTGTGTGTGTACGCTCACACATCACGTGCTCGCGTGCACACACACACACACACACACACACACACGCGTGCATGGATATAAACGCAGGAGGTCTGCCGGTCAGAGGCAGCGGATAACAGAAATGATCCCGTCAGGAAACAGTCGATAACCTTCTGACGGAGCGGTCAGAAGATGTGTCAGACAGACTGGTTATGTGTCTCCGAAAACCAGAGCAAAGCACTGAAACATCACTTCCTGTCAAGATTGTGTCTCTCTCTGTTTTTAGATACAACACACCCATTGCACGCTCTCTCTCTCTCTCTCTCTCTCTCTCTCTCTCTCTATCTGTGCCCATGTCTCTGTCTGATGAAAAACACACACATACTGTACATGCATCATTCTACTGAATCTGATCAAACAAAATGCTATTAAAGTGGGTGGGGGTGGTGTGTGTAGTGTCGTGTGGGGTAGGGTAGTGTGTCATTATTAAAGTGGGCGGGGGTGGTGTGTGTGTGGGTTGTGAGTGTGTCATGAAAGGTTATGAAGCCAACACCCAACCCTCTCAGAGAGGATATTCCGGGCTCTGCCCCTCCACACCATGCACACAGTGTTATAGTGGATAGCCCATGTTCCTTGCAAAAATGAAACGACCCACTCCTCCACTCCCCCATGTTCACATTATATACCCCCCTCCCCCAACCCTCTTACCTCTATCAGTTCATCTGCCGTCCAGGCAGAAACCATTCCCCGCCCCAACAAATGGGTTTCTGCTCTAGCCCTGGATAATGGGCGCTAATTCCATTAGGCCGGGCCTGGATCCCCGGGGTAGGGTTCTTCCGCCAGACCCTCTATCCTCACCCTTCCTAATGCCTTCATTTCCTGTCCCTAATAGGGATGGATGTGTCTGTAAGAAGGCCTCTGGAACGAGGGGGTGGGGGGGGGGGGAGAGAGAGAGAGAGAGAGAGAGAGAGGGGGGGAGAGAGAGAGAGAGAGAGAGGGGGAGAGGGGGGAGAGGGGGAGAGAGAGAGAGAGAGAGAGAGAGAGGGGGAGAGGGAGAGAACGATGAAGAGGAGACAAGGAAGGGTGGGGAAAGAGATACGGACGGGATAAGGAGAGAGGCAAATGCGGTTTGTGGGATGTGATGCGGTGATAATTGTGTCTGAGCGTGTGTGTGTGTGTGTGTGTGCACACGAGCACGCACACGTTGCGTTGACAAAAACTATGATGAAAAGTGTTCTTCGACTACGTTTTTTCACTGACAAAAACTAATAATAAACAATATAAAAACTAAGTTATGAAGACTAAAACTATGAATAAACATATTGACGATTTTGTCACAAATGAAAACTAGACAAAAATGGTTGGTTAACAGTATTACTGCGTTCCCTGCAATTTAATCCAATATTCTACGCTCCCGAGATTGTTTCATTACCTTTAGAGCATACGCTGAAGTATTTGCAGCTTTCAACCACGAAAATCCGGCGAAAAATAGTCCAATGGGTTGTTATGATCAGAAGAACCAGCGGCCATGACAATGTGAAACTAAACCACCACAGCATGTTGTAGTCTAAACAAACGGCCCGTTCACATGCATTGGGCTCAATTTCCCAGAGGATGACTTGATTTCCGGTTTCGTCATCACAACGCGACGGCCTCGTCACCAGGTCCGGGACAAATCCGCTATTTATTTTTTATTATTTTAAAACGAATTAAACGCATTAACCCATTCTCGGCGGGAACCCCTTTTGGTGTTAGCATTATGTTATGCCATATACCAGATTTAAAAAAAAATAGAAGACCTACAAGCTCATAGCGCGCCACCGAGTGGCGCGCTATGAGCTTGTAGGTCTTCTATTTTTGAAAAATCGAAGAATGACTAACTAGCGGGTTTAGCGTATTCCGCATGGTGGAACCCTGGATTAAACATGGATGATAGAGGATCGGTGTGTCATTGGGTAATGGAGAGAGGGATAGATAGATGTCAGGGTTAGGCTGATTGTGTGCAGGCCGGGAGGGAGAGATGGAACGGATGAAAGGAGAGAGTGAGAGAGGCAAGGATATTGTGATTCGAGAGGGAATAACAGGCAGGTTATCTCGGTATGAAGTGCCTCTGGTTGAGTCTTCAGCGGCAGCCCCACAGTTCAACCGCATGTCATGGAAAAGCAGGCATGCAAAAAGAAATAAATAAAATCCATATATATATATAATATTCTGTATATCTCTCTGCAGAGTGACTTCAGGCTGTACACTTTCGCTTTCAAACTGTTTCCGTATACCATTATAAACTATACTACAGTATTGTACACTTTGCAGTTTAGTATACATGTGTTGCGTGCATACTGCGTTCTTGTTGCGTAACGTTTAGAATTGTATTCAGAATATGCTAATAGCTGTGTAATGTATTTCCTTCCAGGCCACCAGCCTTCTAGTAAAGCCTCTTTGAAACGCCTTGTTTTACATATAAGGTGGGCTGGGATGTACTGTAGGTTATCATGTGTATGATGTACATGTTTCATACACATTTGTACAGATTAGTTTTAAAATAGCAAGACAGAATTCACTACATTATACAGATAATTTACAGAATTTACATTATACATAGTCGTCATAGTCGACTAATTGGTTAATCTTTCATTTTAGCCTCAGTTTAGGATTAGTCTTTTTGTGCTTTTGTTTCCAAGATGAATGAATTATTTCACACTCTGAATACCATTAATTAATAAACCATAAACAAAGATCAGATCTGTAGATTCCAGGTTTCTGCCCAACAGTGAGGATATGGGAGTGGGCTGGGAGCTGCCGTGGGGCGGCCCGGGCGGGACGACGGTGGTTTGCAGAATGATTATAAGCCTGACGATTTCACCTCAGCAGGCCTGGGAAAACGTCAAGGACACACCAAACGGACAGGGTTTTGTGCATGCTTATGAGCTTGCCTGCGCACGTGCGTGCGTGTGTGTGTGTGTGTGTGTGTGTGTGTGTGTGTGTGTGTGTGAGATTACTCACACAGCCCTGGCTCTGTTGACACAAACACTCACAGACAGTGGTTTAGAGGGAGCATATCAGAAGCCCAGCGAAAAGCCCTGCCTGATTTCTCACTGGCAGAGACTGCAGCAGAAGGCCATGATAAGGCCTTATGGATGCAAGATAACGCGTTGATTCATGGGCCCCCATTTGTGTGTGTGTGTGTGTGTGTGTGTGGGTGAGAGAGAGTATTGTGAGCGTGCATGTACAGTACATTTGCATGTTGTTTCCTCTAGGCGACACATGCACACACACGCGCGCACGCATGCGCGCGCACGCACACAGATGCATCCTCGGTCTCCCAAGCCTGCAGCCTCGTTGCCTTATTTTATGAGTCCATCGGGCGGTGTACAGTAGTAATAGCTCACACAGAATGTGCGTTCAGACAAACAAACAAACAGATGTATGCATGCAAATGAATCCTGAAGTGTGAGGGAGAAATACTGTTTGCAGGGTGAGAGAGAGAGAGAGACGGTGTGCTTGTCAAACTACATAATGAGCGTTCCAGACAGATAAGGACCCCGCACTCGTTCTTTTTAACCTTTTATTTATCCACGGAGTGTTTACTTGGCACTCATGCATCACATTTACACGGTTGCATGCCTTCCCAAAAAGGGGACTGCCCTTTTGTAACCACCAGGGAAGTAATGGTGGATAAGATTCTGCACAGTCAAGGGCATAGCAGATGACAGTACGTAGATGTTGAGACGGGGCGAGACCATTACTCACACACTTTGCTGGCCCAGTTTTTACAATCAGACACCCCCCGGTCACCAGTGATGTAAAGTAACCAAGTACAAACTCTGGTATACCACTTTGAGATATTTGTTACTTTACTTGAGTATTTATAGTCCACTACATCTCAGAGGCAAATATTGTACTTTTACTCGACTATAGTTACTTTGTAGATTTGGATTATTATTACAAAACATACATTTACAACGTGTATACATTTCGGCCATTTGAAAATAGCCGATCTACAAGCTCACAATGCACATTTCAAGTTTTATGCATTTGAAAACATGAAATGGGACATTCAGCATAATGAGTACTTTTACTTTTGATTAATTGTTTCATAGTTAACTATGAAATCGTACATTTCCCGTCAGTCAGTTTTTCACACCCCATATACAGTATGGTCAAGCCTTGTGATATCATGATGTCATCAATAGTAATCCCATATAGATCCCTGATGTCATCAATATTGGCCAACAACTACATCTCACCTAAAATAATTGATCTGACCTCATCAAACCCTGCACACTCAAGATTGCACGCTCCATATATGGCCAGTCCAGAATTCATTCCATATGTTGATCTGCCCCCCATGCCAAAGCGCCAACGCTCGCCCAGCAGTCTGCTGTCACATAGGCGGATGCGTGCACGCGACCTCATGCGTCTTACTGGTACTAATACTTCGTAATAATCTGCCTTTTCCCGAGTACAGTACAGTATTTCTATATTGCAGTGTTGATACTTTTATAAAAATTCCACCACTGCCAGTCACTAGCCTAGTAGCCTATACTTCACTAACCTTTAGGCTAGTCGTTGAACGGTCACATAGTATTCTAGACTCACCAATCAGTCACAAATACTTCACTCAGCAAGAGGACTTATACTGTTAGGACCATTTCCCGGCGTGGTTGTTAAAACTGGGTGGAACTGATGCAGAATCGACAAGCGAGAAACAAAACAAAAAACTAACTGCATTGCGGAACCAATGCGGTCTTTAGGGCTGCTCCTTCCTATTGGGGCGGTGACATGATTGGTTTTCCAAGGCAGTTACAGGCGTATAGGTTTCCTAGTGTGGGTTCTCACCATCGTTTTACTACTATATAGTATACTACAGTATAGCTGTGCATTTAGAAATCCCCCCCCGAGGGTGGAGATCTCTGATTCACTCTTTCCTCTTTTTATGTCCTCTCCCCGTCGGCGTGAGGCATACCTCTTTCCTCGTTTCATTACCAAGCAGACAAACAACTATTTAGTTATTTATTTCCTCTTCTTTCTATATGGCATATTTCTTCCAGGGCAGATTCAATCAAGAGGCCTTATTTAAAGGCTGAAAAGCAGGGAAATTTGTTTCGGCAGGCCCATATGTGTCTGTCGCTGTATTTCTTAGTATCTCTTAATGTCTGTCTGCAGATTGGAAATGATGGCTGTTCAGGCCATATATAGCATGGCGGTGGAAGGTGTTATTTCTTTAAAATGGTTCCATTTTCTTTGCACCAGAGGGGAAATTGGAGATAGAGAGAGAAATATGGTGGAGGGGAAATGAGTATAGGGAGCTAGAGTACACAATTCAGTTCTCCTTTTGATATTAAATTGAGGGGCATCTATAGATATATATTAGTTTTTACCATTCTGTTGAATTGAAATGGGGTTGCTTTGGTTTGTGCACTTGAGTGGCATGTTTATAGCTATCTAGCTATATATCTCGTGTTGTGTTTATAGCAGACTCCTCACTCAAATGTGCACTTGCTGTTTTTTGCAACTCCAAAGCAAACTCCACATGCCCCAACATTTTATTTACCTGACATAGTGTCAACCCCTTACCCCTGTGTCGGATCGGTGGTTAGACTGGCATATTTGCCGATACCGATATGACCCGATATGACCAAATAAGGGCCGATTCGACACCGATAAAGTATATCGGGACATCTCTAGTTTCAATGATTGAATATGTTTCCGGTGTCCACAATACATTTTATTAAAATACATCCTACATAATACATTATCTTGAAATACAGGTTTACTAAGGTCACTGCGGCTTGAATCAATTCAGACTCCTCTTTCTGTGGAATCAGATTTCCTACAGACATCCATTGGGCTGAGGGAACACAGGGCTTAAGGCTAAAGGAATGTATAGACAGGCTCCTGTAAAATGGATGTTATTTGAATTGTGTATTGGTGAAGTCAAACAGGGTTATGTTTACTCAGCAGGGACAGAAACCAGAGTGACAGAAAATGAGAGAGAGAGAGCTACTGCCATCATGGCCACGTCTCTCTTGTGAAATAGATTCCTGATCTCAATGACACTTCAAAGGACAAATGAACAAATACAATAAAATAAAAGAGTGGAGTGAAGATTCGGAGAGGAACAGAGGAGGAGGAGGAGGAGGAGAGGCCCTCAGGTCACTGGTCTCAGCGGTGGTTACATCAGTGGAGCACGACGCCACCATCTGTTTCATCCGCTCTCCCCTTGTTGTTACTGCGGGGGGTTCCGCTGCTCTTTGACTCGTCTCCCCTCCGTCGAGAGGAGAGGTGGAGCGCGAGTTTGGGGAAGGAGGAAACAGGGGGTGGGAAGTAACGGGACAGGGACGAAGGCTGGGAGTCCAGTAGAGAAAGGAGTGGGAGGCACTGAGGAATGCAAGGATGGGCAGTGTGGGGTGGAGAGGAGAGAGAGGGAGAGAGAGAGAAAGAGAGAGAGCCGGGTGTCCTGCTATATAGCCAGCCGTAACTCCTATGATCAAAGACAGATCTGCTCCAGCCACGTGGAACCCTTGTCACACGAGGGGGGAGGGGGGGGGATGACGACGACGACACACACGCCCACCCATGTTTCCCACACCACCCCCCCCTCCACCCTGAACCATGTCTGCCACCAAATATGTCACCACAGAATCTATGTTCCCACAGAAACTACATTCCCATGCTGTGTGTGTGTGTGTGTGTGTGTGTGTGTGTGTGTGTGTGTGTGTGTGTGTGTGTGTGTGTGTGTGTGTGTGTGTGTGTGTGTGTGTGTGTGTGTGTGTGTGTGTGTGTGTGTGTGTGTGTGTGTGTGTGTGTGATGGGGGTCCATTGCTTCATTCCCTGGGGCAGCTTTTAGTGGGTAAGACGTTTCCAAGGTTAATGTTTCTACTATGCAGCTCAATGGAGAGGGAGTTGTGCTTACCTTGCGAAGGTCAGGGGATCAGTTCCCAACGGACGCACTGGTCAAATGAGCAGCTGGAATTTGTAGAGAGAAATTAAGAATTTTAGTCAATTTAATACAGTTTAAATTGAATAAGTTTAAACAAAAAGCACTGGGGAAATGACCTGGGGAAATGATGACCTGCACAGTATTGTGCAAGGCTTCCCAACATGCATACGATTTACCAGAACGTGGTGTTACTTTACATAAAGCAGAACTGTAAAAACAATGTGGTTTATTAAGATAACGCCCTATAGCACAAGCTCCACTAACTGCTCAGTTACAGTCAAAGCTGCATCAGCACACAAACAAATTTTGACTATATGCTTTGCCACATAGATAACTGCAATCAGATGCCAAACAAGGGCAAATTCACTCAGCTGTAAAATGTTATGTCTGTGTTTGCGCTGCCATAATAACCAGCGCAATATTTGTCGCTTCCTGCGACGACGTCGTACAGTCTGAATCAGGCTTAAGACAAAAAGACAGATATATAGTGGTGTGTGCGAGTGTTGCACAATTCATGATCAGCGACCGCGACCCGTTATCTGTGACTTCACCCCTCAGAGTTACTGTAAGTGAACACAGTGTTTCAGTGTAACCTCGTCCTCTGCGTCTCTCCTCCACTCCCTGCCTTCATCCTTCTCTGCCTTGTCCAAATGCTTCCTCCTCTTCCTCCATGCCTCCGTCCTTCCTTTCCTTGCTTGTTCTCAGTGGCCATTGTATATGTCTCTCTGTCTGTCTCTCTCTGTCTGTCTCTCTCTCTCTCTCTCTCTCTGTCTCTCTCTCTCTCTCTCTCTCTCTCTCTCTCTCTCTCTCTCTCTCTCTCACTCACTTCTACGCCCCATCCTCTATTATTCCCTCGCTAGCTACATTCCTCGCTCTCATCTTCCCATGCTGGTGAAGGAACACACACACACACACACACACACACACACACACACACACACACACACACACACACGCATGCACATGCACACACACACATGCACGCAGTCCACCCACCCACACACGCACACAGGCGTGCACGCACACGCCCTCCTCTCCATGTTAACAGTGGTATGATGGGGGCCAGTAGTGGGTCAGGCCCCAGGGCCCCCGTGCTGCCTCCCAGCTGTCAGACGCTCCCAGCTAAACACAGAGACTCTGCTGAGTCTGCTCAAACGGCTGCAGGAGAATATAATAGCTGCTGTTCTTATAGAACACACTCGTATCAGTATTATGCAGTATCATGCACGCACACACGCACACACACACACACACACACACACACACACACACACACACACACACACACACACACACACACACACACACACACACATATATGTATATGTACACATGTACTGTACACAGATAGAGGGATGCATAAACATGTGGAAACAGCACTCATGTGCAATCTCAATCGTGAGCGCACAGAACACAACACCAGATCAATTGAGGACACTGACAAGCCGACAGCTCTGACGATCCCAGAGACACATATTATACGCCTACACACACACATACAGTATGCACACGCAGTCACGCACGCACACACACATTGATGGACTTATTTAACCCATTAAGACCTGAGGTCGATTCTACAAATGTCTCCTAAAAATGTATGTATGTATACTAGTGTATGCTATGTCAGTGGTGCATAATGTAATTGGCCACCGACCCCCATCTCAAAATATTTAGTTTTTGAGTTATAAAATGATCATTTTAAGTACAGTAGGCTACTAGTAAATGTACTTTCCACCACTGAGTAAAAGAGTGAGAAGATCACAAAAAAAAGAATGCACTCTTTTTCTGATAAAACTTTGTAAGGCCTGGCTTATTGACTTGTGCTCTGTGCTTTGTTTTTGCCATTATACAGTATGTAGTGGGAATATTGAGATGATCTGCAAAATCTGTTCATGGAAAATGAGCAGTGAGTGTTCGCAGCTAAATTGGTCCGGATTAGAAATCCTGCCAATGTTTGTGGTGGAAATGTTAACTGTGCAAAATAAATTATGATACACCAACTGTGAAGGGATGCAGTTTGTCTGAGAGTGTATATACGCACGCACGGTACAGTACACAGGCATGCACGGAGGCAGCATGCACGCACACACACAGGCACGCATGCAGGCAGCATGCACGCACGCACGCACACACACAGGCACGCATGCAGGCAGCATGCACGCACGCACGCAGGCAGAATGCACACACGCTCACACACAGATACTCAAACACAAAATTATGATGCAAACAGCGGTGTCATGATGATCTAGGCCATATGCTGAGGGAGATTCCTGCCAGTGGAGGAAAATGGGCTAAAAACATTTAATTGATATTGTCCTAAAAAAACAACACAAAAAACCCCACAATGTTTAAATTATGTATTGCTGTGTCAGGTAGAAACCTTGTATCTTTGTATTTCATCTTTTTCATAAATGAATGGACTGGGTTTAACCGTTATACTTCATCGTATGTGTTACGAAAATATAGCAAGATTAGCAGATCTACAAGCCCACAAGCTCTCGTAATGCGATGCATTGTGCACTTGTAGATCTGCTGATTTCCATTATCAACTGTGTGCTATATTTAGACAAGTATTGCGTCGTCCCACGTGAACATATTGACATTTACTCAGATCAATTTGTTGTGTGTGTGTGTGTGTGTGTGTGTGTGTGTGTGTCTCCCCCCGTGTCCACACGTGTGTGTAATGTATATGCACGTGCGTGACCATGTAGCGTGTCTGTCCGTGCATGTTTACAGCCATCCTCTACCTCCTTCTCATTAGCCGGCAGATAAAAGGAGCGCACGGAGGGAGAGAGGAGGTGATCCCTCCCTGCGGAATAGCTCTTCCGTTGAGCTCGCCACACACACACACACACACACACACACTGAGCTCCTATACAGCTCAGCTGGCTCATAGATAAAAGGGTCTTATTTCCTTACGTTGCACTTTTCTATCACGCACAATCATTTTAGAGACACAAGAATATTTGTTACAGTATCGTCAGAGCACTCGCTCCCCATCTTTTTTCCTCTGGCACAGTTTCTTGTAATAGGCAACTTAGGAATTCATTTACTCTGGATAAAACCAACTCGAAAAACCTTTTTTTATATAAAAAAAGAAAATTCATAATACATTTTAAATGGTTTCATGAAAACATTTTTCATTCTGTCTCTGAGTGATAATGAGCCACCAGCTGTGGGACACAGGTTCCAAGACCTTTTGGCACGAGATCCAAAAGACAAATTCTGTGTCTTCACTTACAAACAAACAAACAAAAAGGGACAGGACGGGAAACCCTGCTGTAGTCCACATGGTCCTTTGTAGTGGTGACTATCGTGTTTCATATATTTACATAAGTGGCCATTGTTTGCTGTGACAATCCAATTTTGAGGAAGATGCATTGTGGGTAGCATTTGCTTAGCTGTGTGGTATACCGCACTGCTTCTGACATACATACTAGGGGTTGGTCCATGCATCCAGCAGCCCAACCCAGTAGTCGCTTTGAGTGGCAGCGCACAAAGCCACGTACTGTACTGTATGTCGGACACTAACCATACCCCTAACCCTAACCTCAGTCTTAACCGGCCATGTATGTCGGACTCCGTCGCCTCAGTCTTAACCGGCCATGTATGTCGGACTCCGTCGCCTCAGTCTTAACCGGCCATGTATGTCGGACTCCGTCGCCTCAGTCTTAAATGGCCATGGTTTAAAACTTTACTTTATCGGCAAAAAATAAAGTTGTTTGCGGTTGGCACAAAAATAGTGGCATAAGCAGGATAATTTCAAACCCAGGAGGTATGGATTGAAAGTGTATTGTATTGACTAACGAGCCATGCTACGAGCTGGCTGCTGGAATCGTTTTCTATTCTAGTAGATTATGACAACGCCCAACTCATGTAAAAAGAAAGAAAACCCCCCTCCCAGTAAGGGAGGGGTAAGGAAAAGCCCCGCCCAGTAAGGGAGGGGTAAGGAAAAGCCCCGCCCAGTAAGGGAGGGGTAAGGAAAAGCCCCGCCCAGTAAGGGAGGGGTAAGGAAAAGCCCCGCCCAGTAAGGGAAGGGTAAGGAAAAGCCCCGCCCAGTAAGGGAGGGGTAAGGAAAAGCCCCGCCCAGTAAGGGAGGGGTAAGGAAAAGCCCCGCCCAGTAAGGGAGGGGTAAGGAAAAGCCCCGCCCAGTAAGGGAGGGGTAAGGAAAAGCCCTGCTCTATAATCTATGGCTGCTTTGGACCCGGCCAAGTATTCAGTGCTGCAGAGAAAATATTGTGAGATCATAAATTGATTACTTTCATACGGGGCCATAAACACAGCCTGGGCTTTAACAACTGCGCGTGCAGGCGCGTGCGTTTTACAGTCCTTTTCAAAGAGATTAAGATCTCAGCAAATAGAGGAAATGGGTGTGTGTGTGTGTGTGTGTGTGTGTGTGTGTGTGTGTGTGTGTGTGTGTGTGTGTGTGTGTGTGTGTGTGTGTGTGTGTGTGTGTGTGTGTGTGTGTGTGTGTGTGTGTGTGTGTGTGTGTGTGTGTGTGTGTGTGTGTGTGTGTGTGTGTGTGTGCGTGCGTGCATGTTATCCTATTGGTTTGAACCTCCTAGATCTTTGCTCCTCTGTTGTTTGGAGTGTTTTGTTCTAGCTGGAGACAAGGCCATGCTCCCCGTGGCCTCCTCATGCCCTCTCCCTGAAAACGCTGATCCATCCCAGCTCTCCATCCACTGGGTGGGTGGCTGCCCTGAAAGAAAAATATACCGTAGGAGAGAGTGGGGGAGGGAGAGAGGGGAGAGAGGGAGAGAGAGAGAGAGAGAGAGAGGGAGAGAGAGAGAGAGGGGGAGGGAGAGAGAAAGCGGAAGGTAAATTTATTTTCCCGGGCCCCTTGTTTATTTGTGCTTATCTGTGGTAGCCTGCTGCACCCCTATTGAGGGATGTGTGTGTGTGTGTGTGTGTGTGTGTGTGTGTGTGTGTGTGTGTGTGTGTGTTTGTCTGTGTGTGTATGCGTGTGTGTGCGCGCGCTGGCTGGCTGTTAGCCCTTCAGTAGTTTAGCGTTGGCTACAGCCGTAAATTGGAGCACGGCCGACATGGTGCCCACAACTGATGTATAATAGCAAAGAGTGCTGAGTTTTGCAGTTTTACAAACAACAGTGTGTGTGTGTGTGTGTGTGTGTGTGTGTGTGTGTGTGTGTGTGTGGGTTAGACAGAAAGAGAGAGAGAGGAGTTGGGGGGTATATTAATTTTGGTGTGCCCATGATCGGATTAGTGTGTGTGTGTGTGTGTTGTAGACAGATATGGGTATTGTGTGTGGGTGTGTGCACGTGCATGCGTGCACTTGTACTGTATTTCCCTTGGCGATCCTTTGCCAGGTTAGCTGACAAATGTAGTCCAGCTTGTACCCTGTAACCCCCCCCCCCCCCCCCCCCCACTACACACACACACGCGTGCACACGCATGCACACACACACACACACACACACACACACACACACACACACACACACACACACACACACACACGCCTCCCCTTGGCCTACTGTTGTTGACACCAGCAAAGGACCAGCGAAGGTGGAGCCAACCTCTAAAGTGCACACTGGACTATACCTTTTACCACTCAGTGCAGTGGCTCACAGTGTGATGACTGTGGCTGTAGCGCTGTGCTTTTAACAGTGTGAAGACTGTGGTTGTAGTACAGCATACGTTTCATATTTAAAACAAATAAATACTTTGCTGACATTGCAGCCTGTAACATTTAGAATGAAATCATCACACGCCTAAAATGTTTGCGCTGAGAAACAGATGGTGTGTGTATAGGTACTGTACTGTAAATGTGCGTAAATAGAGCGAAAACAGGTTATTATACCTCAAGAATTGTATCATGAAACAGCTGGGCGATGCCAGCATGTATAGCTTTGTCAAAGAGTCTGTTTTATATCCCGTGTTTTTGTGGCTGAATAACAAACTTTATCGACCTTAGAGAGCGACCGCGGCTCTAAACTGGATGATAAAGCGCCACGAAGGCGCACAGAGCTGCTGCTTACCCAGTTTACTCAACCATTTAGTCACTCGCCTCGCTCTGAATGAAAACAAGCAGTAAATTTATCACGGCGGTAAAGTTTAATGCATACACTGCATACACTTTGAGGTCAATATAAACAGCAGTTTTCCTCTCTCACTCTCTCTCTCCCTCCCTCTCCCTCTAACTTGTCTGGTAACTTTCTTTCTTGACCTATTTCATTACACGTTTTCCACCATGAGATTTCCACCGTTTCTATAAAAAAATAAAAAATAAAACTAAAATAAAGCCTATAGATACTCTGACAAACTCATGAATGAAAACATGATCAAGATTGGAGTTAGCCCCCCCCCCCCCCGTGGACTCCATGTCAGATGGATAGGCTTCTAAAAGGAAGATGTAACGTTCTGGAGTGAAACCTGTCAGACAAGCAGTGCATTAATGAGGGGAAAATGCACAGCGGGAGGGAGCTGGCCCTATTCCATGTGAAATATGAAAGCTCCGTACAGCATGAGCCAGCTCCTTCTTTCATGTATGTATGTATGTATATGTATTATAAAGTAGCCTAGAGAGCTTGTGTGTGTTGCTCCCCTCTCTCTAGCTACGTCTTGGCCTTAAATCCCCCGATATACTTACTCTCTCTCTCTCTCTCTCTCTCTCTCTCTCTCTCTCTCTCTCTCTCTCTCTCTCTGTCTCTGTCTCTGTCTCTCTATCTCTCTCTCTCTCTCTCTCTCTCTCTCTCTCTCTCTCTCTCTCTCTGTCTCTCTCTCTCTCTCTCTCTCTCTCTCTCTCTCTCTCCTCCACCGGACCTTCCACTGAAGCCTGACCGCACGCTGTCCGCTCATCCCCCCCCGGGTCTACGAGCGGAAAACCAGAGTGAGGTCCGTCCTCAATGAGGAAATATCGGCATTCTGCTCTCTAATGTCATTAGAACAGGGAAATGGCCTGTATCACATATCTTGCGGCTTGGATTGAGATTCTCCGGCAGTGTGTCGTGTCATGAGGCCTATAAATTGGCATTTCAAGCTGGAGATTGGAGCTCAGTTTCCATGTTTTTTTTTTCTTCTTTCTCCCACTTCCTGTCGGCCGGAGAGAGGCGGGTACAAGCATCATGCATTAATGTATCAATTGAATCAAAGCCAAGACGCCTGTGGGTGGAATTAGGACGTCGACTTATCGTGAACGCATATGGTAATGCGAGGTTTCAACCCTGGTGGTAGTCATTAGCATTCAGGTCGGGAAGGTTTGCATTGAAGTTAGCTGAGGTACTTTTTTTCTGACTTATTCAGTGGCACCTCGAATTCTAAATCAATCCCTTATTAGAGACTTGGGGCTGTATTTTGCGTGTCTTAAAGTACCAGGTCTTATTACCTAACTTGAGTAAACTAAAGACCTGGAGGCGTGATCAATGCCATTTGGCTATTCTGAGTGGCCAAAGAGCATTGACCACGCCTCCAGGTCTTTAGTTTACTCAAGTTAGGTAATAAGACCTGGTACTTAAGACACGCAAAATACAGCCCTTGGTGTGGCACAGCCTTCAGATGTATGACTAGCACTACCACGGTCCCTGACTTCCTAAGGAACCTAGAGACATCAATGCAACACTTTAAGGCATTGCCTCATCCTGACAGCCCCCGTTGAACCCGCCGAGGAGCTTAAAGTGCATGGCTAACTCCTCTGCGCGCGTGGGGGCAGCTACCCGTTGCGCTTGGCGCTATACTTCTCTAGGCGCACGATTAGCTTTACCTCCACTATAGCGTGAGCAGGTTGTCCCTCGTGTGTTCGGCTGCTTACACTCTCATCTCCCGGACAGGTGGCTGACTAGCTGAGGGGGCCGCAGGCCACGGTCCCCCCGGTATCATCCATGACAGGATCAGGTGCCCGGGGGAGTTAGCCATCGGGCTGGGTTGCTACGGTAGCAGTCACACTCTGGGAGGCAACAGCAGTTGTTTTTTTGTTTTTTTCACCGGTCAGGATAAGTGAAGGGGTGTGTGTGTGTGTGTGTGTGTGTGTGTGTGTGTGTGCATGTTTGTGTGATATTAGAGGCGGGTTAGCGGCTTATCTTATCTTGGTGAGTCAAGCCTGGTGCGTGAGTGGCAACGCTCATGGGGGTCCCTGAAAGTAGAAGGACAGGTAGAATCGCTGGCGTGCACTTCCTTGCGTATGCACACACACACACACACACACACACACACACACACACACACACGCACACACACACACACACAGTCTCTCTCTCACACACACACACACACTCACACACTCACACACTCACTCACCCAGCAGGCGATCCCCAGCGGTTTGAGCTGACTTTGTTTATCTTGTATTGGAGCTGAAGCTCTCCGCTGGGATTGCCATGGAAACAGGAGCTGGCACTGAGGAGGATGTTTTGGCCATCGCTGGCCAGTTACCTGAGACAGACAGAGAGACACATAAAAACACACAGTCTCACACACGCACACACACAGTCACACACACAGTCACACGCACGCACGCGCACACACACACACACACACACACACACGCTAGAGCTCTTCACCGGGACCCCAATTCCGAGTGGAACCGAGTGGAACCGAGACCTGCACGGGTCGGAGCAGTGTTTTATCATAATCACTCGGGCAGGGTCAGAATCGGCCCGTATCCCCCGCGGACCTCGGATTTGTCAATCATTATGTGTAATGCCCGAGTGGATCCGAGAAGACCCGTAGGCTAGTGTGTGTGATGTGTGTGTACTGTGTGTGCTTTGAAAATGTTAATAAAATATTCAATCGGTGTGTGATTGTATGTCAGTCTGACTTTAGAGACTATTTCTCTCTGTCCGCTGCATGTGCGCTATGCTGCGCTGTGGAGGAAAAAACTTTCGAAGTTCTGTTTAAGGTGTGGGCTGACCTATAGGATCAGTTTAGTGTTGCAGCGACCTGAACGGCTGAGTTACTTGTGTGATGATGCTGGTTTAGAATCAGCAGCGCAAGGCAAGCCCTGTCTTGGCTTGCCTTGCGCTGATTTGAATGAAAACGCTGGCGTTTAATTCTACTTCATATCATGGATCCCGACGACAGTAGGCTACTGTTGACCTCAACGAGGTGAAAGCAAACTTGCAAACCTCAAATAAGATTAATATAAGAAGGTTAAAGCAACCATGGCAACTGTCTAGTGCGTATCCCCACACGTGGAAGAGAGCAAAGTATGAGGTATTATAAGTGCATTGAGTGTCGCGCCTTGTTAATATTCCATTCAGCCAAGACCGGTACATGCATCTGCTAAAACTCTGATGATTGTGTAAAAAACAAATGATCCGTTTGGAAACTTTGGTTGATTTTTAAAGCATGCATGCTGAGGAGACAAGTCTCTCTCTAGCCCTCTGACCCTCTGCTGTAGCATGCAGGGAACCTCTCTCTCTGTCTCTCTCTTGCTTTAATCATAAAATGGTAATTGGTAAATACGTCAGCTACAGTATATTATTTCATAAAGTCCACATTTATGTCTGCCTGGCTCGGAATGTCGTTAATAATTGGATCTCTGTCGGGCGCGGTGCCGCCATTTGAAAGAAATCTCAGAACAGTTCGGAAATCGGACGAAATGGTCACGGATCCATTCGAGTTTGGTTTTCCTATTTGAAAATGATTTCGGAACGGGTCGGAATCGGTAAAATGTCACAGATTCATTTCGGATTTCGGAACCCTTTCTTTGTACCCGTGAAGACCTCTAGCCCGCGCACGCACGCACACACAGACACACACACACGCACGCACACACACACAGACACACACACCACACACACACACACACACACGCACGAGCACACAGTGTTATTATGGAGTGGCGTGTTCTCCTGCTGACTTAAGGTACCCACAACTGAACAAATCCATACAAACAGAGGTGGACCAGTAGCCCTATCACCTGCCACGCCCTCTTTTAACAAAGCTGATCGATTCACATCTCCTCGACCGCATGCGGCTGAATCTCGAGGTCCGACCGCACGAAGCCACACTTCCCCACTTAGCTGGGTTTTTTTAAGCAGCACTTATTAATCTGCTGCATAACAGCCGTTTGCTGAGTGTACACTGATTAAGGCGCTAATTGAAAACTTTTCCTTGCCTGCAATGGTAGAATTAAGTTTGAGGAGGCGTGCTTTTAACGAATAGATTAAAGGAGCTTAAGGTGTTCATGGTGACATGCTTGCTGGTTAATGTTACAGCCCTCTGATCACAATTAAGTCACGCAGATTAATGCTCTCGGTAATTAATGAGGGGCTTAGTGGCTAAAATCTCAGTGCGGACCCTCAGACTAAGACAAACTGCATAGTCCACACTCCCCCTGCCACGGCCATGTCCTCATTAAAAAGCAATGAAAAATCCTTGCGTGTCGTTCGGTGGGGTTTAATGCAAATCATTCAGGTTGTGTCTCGGCTGAATTTGCAGTAATTGTTATTATTGTAGACCAGAGGTTTTCCACCCTTTTCATATCAAGGCCCATTATTTATTCTGCATTGACCACCATTTATTTGATGAGATTTAAGCCTCGCAGACCCAAAACTAAGGCATATTTGGTTATCGTTGATGTTGGATACGATTTTCGTCCACAATTTCATGCTGTGTATAGAAGAGACAACAGGCAAAATAATTATTATACATTCTCTAATTGTGTGGAAAACTTGTAAATTAAGTAATGTTTAACAAAACTTTAAGTCTTGAGAGTGTAAAATAAAACCAAATTTCCATTTTATTTTACACTCCCAGAGATCTATAAGGGTCCATTTGGTTACCATCTTTCCATCATTTAGCTGGGGACCACTGGGAACCCCCTGAAGGATCACCGGTGGTCCCCGGGCCACTGGTTGAGAACCACTGTTGTAGACAACGTGCAGTTTAACACAGGAGGCTTTCTGATCTAAGCAGAGTTTCACTTCATAATGTGAAACACTGCATAGATCTGAACTTGCTCGTGAATCTCTTTGATCAGTTTGGACTCATTGATGCTTCCAGCACCTCAGCATAGATTTAACAGAGTGAAGCAGAGGTCATCGTGCATCAGAAACGCATGCAGGTGGCTGAAATAATTTACATTTTGCCCTCAGCGAGTCCTTTAAGTATTCTTCTGAACAGTACAGTAGTTAACTACTTTGGACCTACCATTGCAATTTTGGGCATAATTATATGCAAAAAGAAATAAAATAAAATGCTGATCTGTTGTGACATGCTGTGAGTTTGTGGAGCTATTTTCACAATTATTAAACATTTTGATTTGAAAGTATAAAGTAGGACTTACAGTAAATGGTTAATGTCACACATGCTAAGCAAGCAGATGGACATTTCTACCTCCTGTAGTTCTACACCACCAGTGTTCAACAGACTGGGCTACTTCAAAAGTTGAATTCTGGAGTTATATATATATATATATATGTAAGGGAGTGATGTATGTTTGCCAGTAGATGGCGTAGTTTTACTGTTTAGGTATGCTGCTGTGTTTTGCCTTTTGTCCCTCTGCAGCCACCATAGGCTGAGTTTCCTTTTGTTTTCCAAAAGGTAAGGAGGGAGAATTCTGTACTGTGCAAATGAAAACAATTTAAAATAGTCTTATCAAAGTCTGAATTTACTATAGAACATTACATAGATTGTTTGTTACATGAGTCATGTATGGTGTAAAGTAATCTACTGTTTCTGCACTGTTTGTTCTGTATTTACTGTTGCAATGTCCTATGCTAATGGCTAACTGTGTGAGCTAATCCACATAGATGCTGACAGTAGTGTAGGGTTGCATGTGGCTGACTAACCAGCTGAGGTTTATTGAATAGGCCTACAGTATGTTGTGTTACAGACAGTGTTCATTGGATGGAAATAAGTCAAGTGCTGAATGAAACTGAATGTGAGTTTCCTTTTGTTTTCCAAAAGCTTCAATAAATGAAGGTTTGCTCAACTCAACCACCATTGGACGTCTTGTTACCCGTCTCTTTCCTGCCCTGGTATATTCCAACAAACATAAACACAACGCAGAGACCTAGCTGGGGCTGGTCGCCTGAGACCTAGGGTTACATCTTTGGTGCCGTGACACGGATGGTGGATCTACTGGAGAATGAGCAGACACCTTGTAGACTGTATCCTCATGTAAACGTTTTTCTTCTTTTTGCTCTGAATAATATGTTTTGGTTGCCTACACTGTAAAAAAAAAAAAAAAAAGAGAAAGAAAGAAAAAAAGAAAAAAAGAAAGAAGGGAAAATATATATATATAAAAAAAAAAAATTGCTGTTTTCTGCTGACTGTATTGAATGCAAAGTTGAATCATTTGTGCACATACTGTGATGCTTATAGTGTTGGTGCTTTAAGTTTTGTTGTTGTTTGTTTTCTTGTTGTTGTGCTTCTCCCTGCTAACACAAACACAACACTGATATCCTCTGACATTTTTCCATATCATCTGCATTACCTCAAATGTCAAACATGCAGCGCCGTGATGAAAACACCCCTCTTCGCCCCTTGTCATCTGACTCCCCTGTAGTGAGGCAGAAACAATACCACTACTCCCTAAGACCAAGGGATGAAACTGATGAGAGAATGCATGCCACGGGCCACACAACTGGCTTGGAGCAGATTTCCCATGCAGCTCCGCAACATCATCCCCATCCTCAGTGGACAATGACTTCGGATTCCACACTAAACACCATGTCTCCCCAGGGTATGCTCACACACCCCACTGCTGGTAATTTATTACATCCAAGCATACCCACCCCTCCGGCGACCAGCTGGACCCCAACACCCCCTAACCAGGCACATACTCCTGGCCCAATAGCTAGTGGGCAGCCACCAGCCACATCCAGTCATGCCCCCACACCTCCCAGCGTTTCCGTATCCATTGACCACCATGCAAGTGCTCAGGGCCTGCCAATGACAATGCCTGCTTCCAAAGGCTATGAGTATGCCTCCCTAACCCCGTTCAGCCCCCCTGCAGCTGCTGTTCACCTTCCCCCAGCCACTGCAGCCATGACCCCCAACCATGTTAATCCTGCTGACACGAGGTTGTTTCCACCAGTGCAAGCCTACAGGCCTCCAAGAATGAGCTTGCTGCCAGCTCAGACGCATACAACATATGCCTCACAAGCTCCTGTGCATGGCCCTCCAGTGAGCATTCAGAGCACTGTGGACACATCTGCCCCACCGGCAAACCAGGTCCCTCATGTCGCCAGTTATCCCGTGCCTCATCACCCATCATACATGATGCACGGCCCCTCAACATCAGCACGCCATCCACAAGTATATGGGCAACCTTCACCAGCCGTTGGCCCCATGCCTCCCAGTAATGTGTATCCTGTCGCACAGACCAACCACCATTTCCCCCAAGCGCAGGTCGATAACTCCCTTCCCCAATCTGCCACCTTGGGCCCTTTTCAAACAAACTATTTTGGGCCACCCGCTGTTCAACCCCCTTCTTATCACATGCATGCCGCTGTGCAGCCCCCCACTTTCCCCCACATGGCCACATGGCCCAGCCATGGTGGTTTCACTCAAACCCATCAAGTCAAAAATGTTCAAGTGTTCAGTGGGGGCTTCGACTGCAAAATATTGATTGATGATTGGATTAGAGACATGCAATACCTCCTTGATGCAGGGGGGCTGCCATCACACCTCCGTTTTCCAACCATTGTGCGGCACCTGAGTGGTGAGGCCAGGAGGCTGGTCCTAAATCTCCCCCCACCAGAACAAATTCCTGAGAGGGTTTTTGATGAGTTGAGAGCAGAATACGGAGACATGCAGAGATCTCTGGACCCCCTGGCTGACTTTTATGAGAGGAGCCAACACGCAGGGGAGTCTGCATGTTCCTATGCTATCGCTTTGGAAGCAACACTGAGGGAGGTCGAAGAGGCTCAGAATGGTGGCTGGCAGTTTCCAGATCGTGACGCTAAACTGACAAGACAGTTCTTAAGAGGGCTGACCGACGAAGAAGTGTACTCGAGAATTGCTCCCATGAAGCCAAGACTACTGGGCTTTCGTGAACTACAAGTTGAGCTTCGAAACCTGGCCAGAGAAACAAAGCGATTTAATGTCCAGCACAAACAGAAGAAGACATTTAGCCAGGTCCAAGTTGCTGGGAATGAACATCAGAGTGGACAACAGAGTGGACCCAGTGACAGAGCTGTGACAGGAAAGCAAAAGTCTGAGCTCTCAGAGCTAACAGCACTGGTGAGAAACATAGCTCTGAATCAGGAAGAACAGAGTAAAAAACTTGCCCACTTGGAGTTAAAAATGAACACCCCCCAAGCACCAGCCACCTTTAAGCCTCGCACAGGAACTGGGAATGTGAGTGGAGGAGCACCATTTGTGTGCCACCGATGTGGCAAGCCTGGACACATCGCGAGGGTCTGCAGATCGGTGTTGCCTGTCAGTGAACAGGTTGGAACACATGGACCTCCAGTCCCTGATGTGAGTGCTGCCGCAGCTGGGCAGCATTTAAACTGATAAGGCCTGTGGTGGCGGGGGCGACCATGGGTACACACCAAGATCCCCAACATGAATGGCAGGAAATGAGTGGCTCAAGTGAGCTATGCACCCCTCTGGTTGGGCCGCTAAATGAAGGTCCAGCTGAAGTGAATGGCACAAGCTGTAAGGCGCTGATTGATTCGGGCTCTCAAGTGACCACCCTCTCTGATGTGTTCTGGCGCTCACATCCTGAACTGTCTAGACAAGAGCTGCAGAGGTCCAATATTCCAATAGAGGGGGCTGGTGGTCATGCTATAACCCAGTATGGTGTGCTATACATCAACCTTAAAGTTCTGGACAAAGAATTTACCAATGTGCCTGCTCTGGTTGTTCCTGTAACTGAGTACCGGTCAGAGGTTCCGTTGCTGGTGGGGACCAATGTTATACGTGCCTCCAAATGCCACCTTGAAGAAACATACGGCCAGCAGTTTCTGGTTGTGGTCAAAGAGAAACACCCCGAATGGTACACTGCACTGCTGGAGGTGGGTGATGCTGAGCTTGGATGTCATGAGGGTCGGATAGGTCCTGCACATTATGCTGGCCGCAACCTTTACATACCACCAGGCAAGGAAGTGGATGTGATTTGCAAAGTGAAAGGGGGTCCCAGGAAAAGGACATACACTGCTCTTGTCGAGAATCACACAGTTTCTCAGCTGCCAGATGGCCTTGTGATAGGCAGAGTTCTTGCTGATGTGAAAAAGGGCCTTGTTCCAATCAGAGTCATGAATGTATCTGCAAGACCAGTACGGATTAAACCACATATTCAGCTGGCAGACGCCTTCCTTATTCAGGATGTGGTGCAGCGGAGAGATGACACTTGGCATTCAGCGGGTGGTGAACAGCCAGGCAATGAGAAACCAGATCTACAGTTTGGGGAATCTAAAGTGTATCAAAGCAGTGACCAGGTTGTTCGCCTACATCCTGGGGAAACCCCCCCACCCTGTTGTGTGGATCTCAGTGCAGCTGCTGTTGAGGATGAGGAGCAAAGTATGTGTCTCCGGCAGTTTGTGGAGAAGAATGGGGATATTTTCTCACAACACTCAATGGACTTTGGTCACACCACAACTTTACAACATGAGATTCCCCTGATAGATGCTAAGCCCTTCCGTCTCCCATACCGTAAGGTGCCACCCTCCCAGTGGCAGGATGTCCGCAAACACTTACATGACATGGAGGAGTCAGGTGTAATCCGCTCAAGCAAAAGTCCTTATGCCTCGCCAATGGTCATTGTGACTAAGAAGGATGGCTCGTTGAGAATATGTGTTGATTACAGGAAATTGAATTCCTGCAGCACCAGAGATGCATTCCCACTCCCAAGAATTGAGGATGCACTGGAGGCTCTTGGGCAGGCTAAATACTTCTCAACCCTTGATTTAACGTCTGGCTACTGGCAGGTGGAGGTGGCGGAAAAGGATAGGCATAAAACAGCCTTCACCACCCCTATGGGTCTGTATGAAGCAAACAGGATGCCTTTTGGCCTACAGAATGCCCCGTCAACATTCCAGAGGTTGATGACCTGTTGCTTCGGTGATCTGAACTACTCACATCTCCTTATCTACCTTGATGACCTAATCATTTTTTCAAAGACTTTTGATGAGCATCTGGAGCGGCTCCAGTTGGTATTTGACAGACTGCGGGAACATGGTCTGAAGCTGAAGCCTTCAAAGTGCCACCTCATGAGGGAGGAAGTTCAGTACCTGGGACATTTGGTGTCCTCAGGGGGAATCCGCACAGATCCGGACAAGATCATCAAAGTGAAGGACTGGCCGCAACCCACTAACCGCAAGGAGGTCTTGCAGTTTTTGGGCTTCTCAGGGTACTATAGAAGATTTGTGGAGAGTTATGCAAAACTTGCAGCACCCTTGTATCGGCTAACCTCCGGTGACCCCAAAAGGAAGACAAGAGGGAAAAAAATGCGGTTTGTTCCTGAACGGCCCTTTAACTGGACTGAGGAGTGCATGGAGGCATTCCACATGCTGAAGGAGAAGCTCACATCAGCTCCATTGTTGGGCTATCCAGACTACACGTTGCCCTTCGTGTTACAGACAGACGCCTCCGGAGAAGGTCTTGGCGCTGTTCTGGCGCAGGTGCAGAGTGGGACTGAGAGGGTCATAGCATATGCCAGTAGGGGTTTGGCCCCAGCAGAAACTCGTTACCCTGCTCACAAGCTGGAATTTCTAGCACTTAAGTGGTCAGTGACTCAGAAGTTCTATGACCATCTGTATGGACACAAGTTCACTGTACTCACAGACAATAACCCCCTCAAATATGTCATGACCACAGCCAAACTCGATGCTACTGGACAACGGTGGGTCTCACAGTTGTCAGTGTTTGATTTTGACATCCGTTACCGCCAGGGGAGGTGCAATGCCAATGCGGATGCTCTCTCTAGAATGTCTAACCAGGATGTTGGGAATGCACTTAAGTCATGCCCTCTGAGAGTACGGTCGCGACGGGCCAAAGGGCAGCTGGTAGAACCAGACCAGGTGCATGACAGTGGTGCAGGGAGTCAGGGTGAAGACGCAGCCCAAGCTGGCCAACCAATGCACCAACCAGAACAACACACAGATTTTGGAACTGAGTCCCTTCCCTCAATGACCAAACAGGAAATAAAAGCAGGGCAGGCGGATGATCCTGACATAAGCCCCGTTCTGCAATGCAGAACATTGAACACCAAACCAGGGAAGACTGAGAGAGAGAACTGGGGAGAACGAGGCTCTCTTCTCCTGAAAGAGTGGAAGAGGTTGGTGGTTAAAGATGGTGCCCTGTACCGCAGAGTCAAGGATGGTCAGCGTGGAATCACTGAACAGCTAGTGCTGCCCCGGAAACTACATAGGATGGTGAAAACTGCTCTACATGATGAATCTGGCCACCTGGGATTCGAACGCACATTCACTCTGATTCGAGAACGTTTCTACTGGCCTAGGATGTTTCAAGATATAAAAGAGTGGTGTGAGCAGTGTGAACGCTGTTGTCTCAGAAAGACCCCCACATCAGGCCTCAGAGCTCCCTTGGTCAGTATACATACAAGTGTCCCCATGGAGCTCGTTTGTATTGATTTCCTGATGCTGGAAAAGTCTGTTGGCGGGGTTGAAAATGTGCTGGTGGTCACTGACCATTTCTCCCGGTTTGCCCAGGCCTATCCAACCAGGAACCAGAAGGCAACTACCGTGGCCAGGGTACTGTGGAAGAATTTCTTTTGCCGGTTCGGTTTCCCAGCAAAGCTCCATGCTGATCAGGGACGGAACTTTGAAAGTGCAATCGTAAGAGACCTCTGCAAGCTCACAGGTATCACCAAAACACACACCAGTCCCTACCATCCACAGGGGAAACGGAACCACTGAGAGGTTCAATCGGACTCTGATGAACATGTTAGGCACCTTGGAACCCCACCTGAAGCCTCGTTGGCCGGAGTATCTAGACACAATGACACACGCATATAACTGCACTCAACATGACTCCACCGCTACAGCCCATACTATCTAATGTATGGCAGGCATCCTAGACTTCCAGTTGATCTTGTGTTTGGTCTAGCATCTAACGACCCACCCTGTGAGTACAATAGCTATGTCCAACGCCTTCGAGACTGCCTGAAATATACTTTCGACCAGGCTAACAAGAGCTCTGTACAGGCCAAGGAGCAACAAAAGAAGCACTATGACCGCCGTGTAAAGAGCCGCACGCTTGAGCCAGGAGACAGAGTTCTGATTAAAGTCTGTCAGGTTGAAGGCAGACAGAAGTTGGGGACAGATGGGAATCGCAGCCCTACATTGTAGTTAAGAAGCAGACGGGATCCCAGTATATGTGGTTCGGGCAGAGATGGAGCAAAAGAAAGGGTGATGCATCAAAACCTTCTCACCCAGTGTATGTTCTTCCCAATGGGGTCGGAACAGACGGGCGAAGAAGGGAGTCTGTGGAGGAGGCCAGCACATCAGGTGGTGTGTTGGATGGAGAAAGCGGAGTGAAAGGAGATGGAGAGGAGGAGTGTGACACAGAACGAAGAGAGGAAATTAATGAGAAAGACAATGAAAGAGGAGACCGAGAGGAAGAACCTAAGGAGTACAACACTGAGGAGCAGGACGAAGATGACTCGTGGAGTGATTCCTCCCCTGATCCAGTGCATGCCCGGAGAAACCCTCCAAGGAACAGGCACCCACCTAAGAGACTGAACTATCAAGTGAGAGCTATGGAATCGGCTCAGCAGAAGATTGACCGGGGCCGAAGCATATGGCAAAGAGCCAGGAAGAATCTCAGCGGAGGGCAACATTCACACCCAGTCACACCGTAACAAGCATTCACTCACACCCACTCACATTTTGTGTTGTCTAAGGTTACGATGTATTGAGTTGTGGGACTTTTATGTAATAATATCTGATGTCTGGGACGCCATCAAAGAACGAGGGGGGTGTATGTAAGGGAGTGATGTATGTTTGCCAGTAGATGGCGTAGTTTTACTGTTTAGGTATGCTGCTGTGTTTTGCCTTTTGTCCCTCTGCAGCCACCATAGGCTGAGTTTCCTTTTGTTTTCCAAAAGGTAAGGAGGGAGAATTCTGTACTGTGCAAATGAAAACAATTTAAAAATAGTCTTATCAAAGTCTGAATTTACTATAGAACATTACATAGATTGTTTGTTACATGAGTCATGTATGGTGTAAAGTAATCTACTGTTTCTGCACTGTTTGTTCTGTATTTACTGTTGCAATGTCCTATGCTAATGGCTAACTGTGTGAGCTAATCCACATAGATGCTGACAGTAGTGTAGGGTTGCATGTGGCTGACTAACCAGCTGAGGTTTATTGAATAGGCCTACAGTATGTTGTGTTACAGACAGTGTTCATTGGATGGAAATAAGTCAAGTGCTGAATGAAACTGAATGTGAGTTTCCTTTTGTTTTCCAAAAGCTTCAATAAATGAAGGTTTGCTCAACTCAACCACCATTGGACGTCTTGTTACCCGTCTCTTTCCTGCCCTGGTATATTCCAACAAACATAAACACAACGCAGAGACCTAGCTGGGGCTGGTCGCCTGAGACCTAGGGTTACATATATTCCTAGTCAAGTCAGGAAATAGTATAGAGAACACAATGTTTGAAGTGTAGTTTTTTTCCATTTCTTATCGAAGAGAAACATTTGCCCAAAGCCTCCAATTTCATTTCGCCATATTTCATTAAGCATCATTTATTTTAGTTCCAATGCCAACTCTATAAAACAGCGTGAATACTTATTATTATATTTCATTCTTGGACTTGTTATGTTCCTGTAGTGTACTCTTTTCCAGGGCCTTATCGAGGTTCTGTTGTTGTTGTTGTTAGGGCAAGGCCTTCTTTTATCTGTGACAGTGCTTGACTGTGGGCCGTGACTGGACCCCCCTCAGTCTAGGACTGCGATAGACAGGGGCTCTCTTGTGCTCACTGGAGTCCAGAATCAATTTCCTGTGGCCAGGTAGAAAAGTCGTGCTGCATCACTCCCCTATGTCTTCCAATAATCCCCGTTAACATCACCACCTTGGCCTGCTTCCTAACTCTGCGCTGCCGCTCGCCTCAGACAGCCAGTAATGACAAAAAAAGCCTCCGTTCCCCTGTCTGCGATATGAGCACCTTATCCATATTTATCTGCCAGTTGCCCGTCTCTGCTCTTGCTCTGGCGGGTACAGCTCCTATGCGGGTGGGGGTTGGGTTAAGGGGAGCCATGTCCTGCGAGTGCCCCAGCCAATTAGGAGATCTGTCTGGATGGCGTATCATCCGGGGCTGTTGTCACAGCGGCCAGAGATGCTTTCATGTTGCCTTTTTTATTGGCGGCGGCCTGTGGGGAGACGAGAACAGAAAGAGCCAACTGG
>NC_139711.1:35631960-35641593 GCF_964188405.1 Protomyctophum parallelum | reverse complement strand
TTTGTGGAGCTATTTTCACAATTATTAAACATTTTGATTTGAAAGTATAAAGTAGGACTTACAGTACATGGTTAATGTCACACATGCTAAGCAAGCAGATGGACATTTTCTACCTCCTGTAGTTCTACACCACCAGTGTTCAACAGACTGGGCTACTTCAAAAGTTGAATTCTGGAGTTATATATATATATATATATTCCTAGTCAAGTCAGGAAATAGTATAGAGAACACAATGTTTGAAGTGTAGTTTTTTTCCATTTCTTATCGAAGAGAAACATTTGCCAAAGCCTCCAATTTCATTTCGCCATATTTCATTAAGGCATAATTTATTTTAGTTCCAATGCCAACTCTATAAAACAGCGTGAATACTTATTATTATATTTCATTCTTGGACTTGTTATGTTCCTGTAGTGTACTCTTTGCCAGGGCCTTATCGAGGTTCTGTTGTTGTTGTTGTTGTTGTTAGGGCAAGGCCTTCTTTTATCTGTGACAGTGCTTGACTGTGGGCCGTGACTGGACCCCCCTCAGTCTAGGACTGCGATAGACAGGGGCTCTCTTGTGCTCACTGGAGTCCAGAATCAATTTCCTGTGCCAGGTAGAAAAGTCGTGCTGCATCACTCCCCCTATGTCTTCCAATAATCCCGTTAACATCACCACCTTGGCCTGCTTCCTAACTCTGCGCTGCCGCTCGCCTCAGACAGCCAGTAATGACAAAAAAAGCCTCCGTTCCCCTGTCTGCGATATGAGCACCTTATCCATATTTATCTGCCAGTTGCCCGTCTCTGCTCTTGCTCTGGCGGGTACAGCTCCTATGCGGGTGGGGGTTGGGTTAAGGGAGCCATGTCCTGCGAGTGCCCCAGCCAATTAGGAGATCTGTCTGATGGCGTATCATCGGGGCTGTTGTCACAGCGGCCAGAGATTCTTTCATGTTGCCTTTTTTATTGGCGGCGGCCTGTGGGAGACGAGAACAGAAAGAGCCAACTGGGATGCTGGGAGAGGACCGGACAGAATTTTAGGCCGGAGCACACTGGAATAATTGGGCAGACTGAAGGAAGGTTTGAGGCTAAATGGATAACAAGATATCAAATGAAATACCTTGATGGAAATAGACAAGCTACACTGAGAAGTAAATCATCAGACAAACTCATTCCTTGTAGTTTTTCTTTCGTTTTTCTTTCTCAAACACACAACAACTATAGGCTACAGTTGACCACCCTGGGATCTATACTTGGTCCACTCCCTTTTCCTCAACACCAAATCTATTCACAAAGTTGTGACCTTTAAGATCTGCCTGAAGCCCAGAACATTCGCCCTAGAATAGGGATGCTATAGGTTCATGTGGTTAAAGGCTCTTTCCTCCGAGGACTACAGACCTACCAGGAAAATGGCTGTGGGGCACTTGAAAGCTGGAGTTGTGGACTCCATGTCAGATAGATCTTCATTTAGCCCTGGGGGTTTTGGTATGTGATTTAGATGAGATTATAGGGTTTGGGAGGAGGGCAATCGCAGGATTGAACAAAACCCAATGGCTAATCCATGGTGACCCACGCTAATCCACTTATTTGCTAGGTATTAGCATAGTGATCCTTCCAAGTTAATGCATGTTTCTTTTCCTGGCCCGAATGTGGCTTACACGGCCAACTAACTCACACAACATGCCAGGTAGCTACACTGTAACATGTTGGACAACATATACTTACAATACTAGTAATCTAGCATATATTGTCTCTGTCGGACAGAAACCTTATATCTGCATATCTCCTTTGTTATACTTTAACACATTTGTTGCTAATCACAGGTATACTTGTCCTATAAATTAATTACGTGGGGCGCTCATGGCGAGTAGGCTCGTCTTAAGGCGTTTGATATCGCTATAAGAAGGCCTCGCTGTGTTTCATTTTTGGAATCGCTCCGGTTTCTATAGGGATGCTTGCTAGGGCCTCGCCTGCACTGCTTCTGCACGACCAACTGCATTATATTCTGGGGGTTTTTTTCGTCTAAAAAGTAATGGTCTTGGACATAACAAACCAACAAGGTTTCCCAACAGCGACAAATTATGCTAATAGCAAGGCAGGCATCATAGTGTTTGGTTATACTGTACTGTTTTCAGTTGAAAGGGCAGTTCACACTTCTTCAGCCCACACTTACTTAAAATGTTGATTATTCACCTTTTTCCTGTTGCACCTCATTGTACGTCTCTCTAGAAATGAGTGTAAACTAAGCAAAATGGCCAAAATATAAATGTGGGTTATATAAAAACCTGTTGTGGTGCCCAGAGTGAATCAGCTGGGACCAAATCCATGCTGTTAACAAGGACATTAGCTACGGAGCATCAGGACATCGCCCCATTAGGTCTGTTTAGGGAGCTATAATTATGACTGTATAATCTACAGCCCTTGACTGAATCAGAGGATGTTACTATGACTCAGCTCATCAGCCATAACACCTGTCCAAAGAAATCAGTCAATCAAACACAAATATTCACAATTTACGCATTTAGCAGACGGTCTTAATCCAGAGCGACTATACAACTATAATGTTACTCTTTGAATATATACATACATGTGCAAGTACATTGCAGTGATTTCAGTATTATTGGATATGGCCAACGCTAGTTCAGCCAAATAATGCTAACCCGTTAAAGAAAACACACACATTTACAACCAATTATCCAAGCTGTGCAATGTACCGTATACTTTTTGTGTTGGACAATTATTAGAACAGACCATGATGGTGAACACGTACTACACTAATCAAATCCCACTAATGAAATAAACCTTGACCACTGCAGTAGCTTGTGCAGCAGGGGGCGGGCTGCTCAGTTCAAATGTGATTATTTGGGGGGTCGTGGGCCTGAAAAGGCTGAGCACCACTGGTGTAAGAACCTCTGAAAGAATACAAATGCAATCGAATTAAAGTTAAAGCTCGGAAGGAGGAGGAGGATATAGGCTGCCCCTCCCCCCCCCCATGTCACCACATGGGACGAGAGAACAAACCAGATGAGATCAGGGAGAGCCAGTCGGGTTAGGAGGCAGGGGGGGGGGATGAGACCAGACCTTTCAAGAACAGAGGAGGGGTGAGAAGTGTGTGAGGGGGGGGGGGGGGGCATGTCTGCACCCACCAGGTAGCGGCTATTACGGTTAAATAGGCGGTGGGGGGGGTTGATCGGCTTAGGTGGACATGACCTCACAAGGTAATCCTGGTGGGGGGGGGGGGGGGGGGACCTGGAGGCAGGAAGAAGAGACTGTTAGCCGGGGATAGACCTAATTAAAATGTGATTTGCACTACAAGGAGCTTATAGACCGGCGGTGACATTTTAAGAACCTCCAGCAGGACACAAAGGAAAAAAGAAGAACCTGCGAAAGATGGATGCTGATTGTCGTCCGTCGATCCTTATGTCCTGTTGGGGGCAGTCCCTCTGTCTCTTCTCTCTCTCTCTCTCTCTCTCTCTCTGCCCTGTCTCTCTCTCTTTGCCCCGTCTCTCTCTCTCTCTCTCTCTCTCTGCCCCGTCTCTCTCTCTCTCTCTCTCTCTCTCTCTGCCCCGTCTCTCTCTTTGCCCCGTCTCTCTCTCTCTCTCTCTCTGCCCCGTCTCTCTCTCTCTCTCTCTCTCTCTCTCTGCCCCGTTCGCTCTCTCTCTCTCTCTCTCTCTCTCTCTCTCTCTCTCTCTCTCTCTCTCTCTCTCTCTCTGCCCCGTCTCTCTCTCTCTCTCTCTCATCTCTCTCTGCCCCGTCTCTCTCTCTCTCTCATCTCTCTCTGCCCCGTCTCTCTCTCTCTCTCATCTCTCTCTGCCCCGTCTGTCTCTCTTTCTCTCTCCCTTACTATCTTCTCTTTCTCTGTCTCTTTCTCGCTTTCCCACATCTACAGTATAATGCCCCCTTTTCCTATTATCCTTCCACCATCACCTCTCTCTCTCTCTCTCTCTCTCTCTCTCATCTCTCTCTCTCTCTCTCTCTCTCTCTCTCTCTCTCTCTCTCTCTCTGTCTCTCTGTCTCTCTCTCTGTCTCTCTGTCTCTCTCTCTGTCTCTCTCTCTCGCTCTGTCTCTCTCACTGGAGGATGTTCTGTGTGGGTGGAGAGATGAGTGACAGCCAGCGAGGGGTGAAGGCAGGGCTTTGTCAGTCAGAGCCTCTACAGAGATATCCAGCGGCCAGGGCTTTAAGTGGAGGCCCAATGCGTGCTGCCTCCCGCCACCCCTATAACAGCAATTTACTGGCTCTTCCTGCACTGATAACTAAGCCTGTGTGTTTATGGCTCAGATTGTCTTGTGTTTGTCTTTAGTTGTTTCTTTTTATCTTCAGGCGGGTTATTTTTATTTTATTTTTTGACAGCTGTTGACACGAGTGGTTACATAAGAATGACACTTTAAAGCTAGCTCATTCATGGCTAATTTAAGCAGAAATAATGGTTCTAGCCATGCAGAAAGTGTTATAGTTAGGAGTGTGCAAATGGACTGAAATGGACCCCCCCCCCCCCCCGCTTCTCACTTCAATCATGAGCTGAAAGATTACACATCGCCTGAGGAAAGAGAGACGTTTAGTTTGATAGAGAGCGTGTTACAGACAGTAAACCTTCCATTCCTACTGTATATTAAGTTAGGATTCAGCTATAACAACTTAAAGTCGTCGTCCGTCCCCCCCCCCCCATGTTTCAATCCTCTTTCCTTGTCTTTTCAATCAGTACTCGGGGCATTTTCCTCTTTCTTTTCCTTTTTATTTTTTTCGGTTCGGAGAGAATTGTTGAGACAGCATTCTTAAGATGTGTGGATATTTGATTCCAGTGTTACACTATCTGTGGAATATTGATTTCGGATTTCGGTTAAGAATGGGTTTGGGTTGTCTCCTCATTTTTCACCTCAGATTGCCACGTCAAGTGAGAGGAGCTCTTCTCTCCACTCGTATACACCGTTTGGCTTTTTCCCCCATTATTCCCAATTTAGTCATTGTTAAATCCCCATCACAGCCAACCTCAGCCAATACAGGTCTGGGGAGGGTGTAGACAACCACATGTCTCCAACGATACACATGGATATGCCAGACACTTCCAATTCATACTGAAGTTTCAGATGATAAGGTGACCACTGCGGTGCTTGGGAAAAATACAACATGACACACACCGGTCACACTGTGGTGATAAGCAACTGAAATGCAGTCTGGCTGCAAGACATGATGGTTACTACAAATACTGTAGGTGCATACACTTGTGATTCTGCTCTGTGTCTGGGCACAGGGTGTGTGTGTGTGTGTGTGTGTGTGTGTGTGTGTGTGTGTGTGTGTGTGTGTGTGTGTGTGTGTGTGTGAGTGTGTGTGTGTGTGTGTGTGTGTGTGTGTGTGTGTGTGTGTGTGTGTGTGTGTGTGTGTGTGTGTGTGTGTGTGTTTGTGCATTCGTTCATGTACATGAAATGTTGTTTTGGCTAGCGTACATTCACATTCTTCTCAGCCAGGACTTTTTGTCTGAAATATGTTAATGCACCTAGAAGAGAGGCCACACGTGGGCGGACTCTACAGCAAGTCAGCAACAGACTATTACACCGCTGCAAGGCTGAAGCTGCAGCGCTGCACCCCCTCCCCACATCCACTGCAAACAGCTCCTTCAGCTCCCCTTCAGGCAGGCAAGTTGTACAATAGTGGCGTCAAACTGTGTCTCGTCTGAAGAAAGCTTCGGGCTGACGCTGTGCACATGCAGGCCTTGGAATTCTTGCACAAACTCAACGCTGGATAGCACAGGATACGCCATGGCGCCGCCGATGTGTGGGTGAGACGTGTGACATTCGGTGGAATTGGATATCAGTCGGGAAGAGATTTTGACTCAAAAGAAAGTGAAGTCTGTCATTGCAGGGTAATCGTTGCTTTGAGCTCATTTTATTTTTTAACGCAGAAAGACATCAGGCACAGATTTATTTTAACTGGGTTCATCGGGGCACATTTAATATCGGTATCATCGACTGAATCTGCTCGCATTGATTCTTTCTATACTTTTCATAAAAAATCTTCTACAGAAAACTTTTACTCGTAAGTTATTCAAGCTTCACTATGGAGCCGATTAGATTTCATCTTGCCGAAACACAAAGGACATTAAAATAAGGGGGGGGAGAAAACGCCTCCAGAATACAAGACGAGAAACAAGAAATCCCCATTCTTATATTAACCAAAAATAAAATAAAAACTAGCAAACTGCCATATGCCCTCTGTTGGCCTGAATTGAACTGAACTGAACTGAGCCGTAGGTGAGAGTGCCCTGCCAGGCACAGCAGCGCACTATAGCTTGACCTGATTCAAGCTCATTGTGAGCAATCCTGGGCGTTAATGAAAGACATGTGGCACTGCCATAATGCCATTGTCTGTCAAATCTGCTTAGGGATCAAGGGAGCGACAGGGATCTGACAACTGTGCGCATGCAAGGATCATCTGGACGACAATGCCAGAATGATAGCTTAATCCAATCAAAGGCACTGGGATCAGACAGTGTGCTGAAAGATCAACCTGTGGCAGTACTACATCAGTGAGAGCTGCTGCTGAGAATTTGTTATTTCTTCTATCTATTAGTATTATTTTATTTTACTTTCTTCTGTGAACAGCTGTCCATTTGAATCTGTGTTAATTTTTCATTAGATTAATTTAGATCATCCATCCACCGAGGATTACCAAAGAGGAGGAACTTGCAACACCTGTAAGTAGCTCTAGCAGATTCTGCTTGTAGCAAAGCATCTTCAATGTTTACTTCACCTACATGGCATCAAAAGGAACTTACGCAATCGGTACAGCAGAACAAGCAGTGATTTCTATATTAGCTGCAGATTGTACAGAATCAGAGCAATAATGCCTAGACAGAGTTCCCACTCAATATCCCTGTGGTCCTACAATGATCATGTGACAAAGAACATTGCAAGTGCAAGCAATATGAGACAGGAGATAAGGAGAAGTGTCAAATTATCTTTGATTTATTTTTGCATATTGGCATCAATGGAGAAGGACTCTATGCAGAAAATAATACAACACAATAATACCTTTTTTGTTTCGTTAACCCAGTTAACCCATTTTTACCTGAGATCAGATTCTAAAATCCCGATGTTTTCCCCTCCTCCAAGCCTCCGATGGACTGTCAAGCCCGATGTTTGGTGAGCTTGTAGATCAGCTATTGAGTTACATGTGAATCTGTCACACGATGAAGTATAAATCTGGCCTTGCTCCTGCATTCGTCGGCCAAGCTCAGCAGCTCTCGGAGCCTCCTTCCTCCCCCACACCCCTTATTACCAGCCCATACTTTCATGGGCTTCGGCTCAAAATCTTTTCTGCCAGCGGAGAGCTTAAGGTAGGCTGAGCGTCCGTTCCCCAGAGAACAAGAGGGAGGGTTGGAGACGGAGGTCCAGAGCAGCTTTACTTGCTCAGGAGCGAGGCCGAGGGGTGTCTGGGGGTCGGCTTTAGGAGGGCTGGATGAGGTGGACAGTGGAGGGGGTCAGCCAGGGATAGCCACTGTTCTTTTGTGTCTCAGATGTATTTTAACAGCAGGGAGTGGGACGGATTAGAGGCTGGATGGGAGAGTGGGGACACCAAAACACAATGCAGACAAGCGTAGGTCAATCTCCAGAATGAGAGCACATACTCTATGGCAATCCACCCTGAGCTCTAAACAATGCTTCAAGATATTCACAAGGATCTAAGCTTCCCGGTGTTGTCTTACGCCAAGCTTATCTCCATTGTTTTGGCAACATGGTGTGCATAGCGCATCCCATTTGGCCAAGATGTTGAAACACACACTTTTAATAAGGTAGCATATTGCACATTTCTTAAAAAAATTAAATCCAGAATACTCATATTTACACATATTTATTTGGCACACAATAAACTGATGAAACACGATTTCATTTAGTGTAAGCAAGCAGCGTTCATTAGAGAGTATGATTTGCCATGGTTTCTTTCTTTTAATACTGCAAATCATGTTGCAACATGTTGAAATTTGTTCACAAACTAATACTACGTTGGCTATACGATTCAATGCTCTTATCTTTAGTATACTGCATTAAGTTATAGCAGGGGTCTTGATGGACCCACTAACCACTAAGGTATGACACTACCCAACAAAAGGCATATATGTCATTGTCAACTACACTATTGTCAACGAACTGTTGAAAAAAGTGCTTTCTCTCTCAACTAGTTACACCAGTACAGACAGGGTGAGGTGTCACCAAGGAGAGTGTCTGTTTCCATCCAGAATAGATAATGCACTCTCGCAAAGGGCTCCATTAACCACCAGAACCCTAGTGTCCCCATTCTGGGTATGTCATAATAGGTGGACATGGTGAAAATGGCTGATCCCAGTTAATGAAGTACATAAGATTTAAGTGGTTGAAGTCTTTGTCACATTTCATTGACATTAATGGAAGTCCTCTTTCTTTCTTTCTTTCGTTCTTTCTTTCTTTCTTTCCTGAATGGAAAAAAAAACAGATTGCACATTCAATTTAGTGAGACAGACAGTAGACCCCCGTTGCTGTCTGCGCAGAACATAAGGCTCTGTCATCATATAAATAGTGTGTCACCATGGCTACTGTACAGAACATGGGGTCTAGACATTGAGGTGTTATACAATGCAACAATGCAAGACACTGGAAAACACTTGAACAGGTTCTGACAGAACCTGTGGTTAATAAAAAAGAAAAGAAAACTCCCAATTGGACCCATAATAATGTTCTTTAAGCTCCCAGAGTTAAATGTATAGTATTACACTGGCTTGTCTTCTGTGTCGAGGTGAGGTTCATTAACCCAAAGGTCTGATCCTCATAAGCGGAGTTTTACATTGTATACAATACATTACAATTTACTGTGCCAGACTATGCCATTAATATACCATACAATATAGCGACTCAAAGCAGTGACCACTATCTGACAGTATTTGTTTTTCATTGCTACCGACATGTCCGTCAGTCAGTCAGTGTATCACTCAAAAACCTGTTCTGACATTCCGTATGTTGATACTTGATCCTTCCCCATCCATCCTTCCTCTTCGATGTCTCCCTTTTGACTGATACCTGTCCATTCAAACTCTATACGGGCCCGCCCCAAAGTTATTAATGCAGCCGCGCCCGGCAGCCGGCGAAAACTAGAGTTCCGAAGATTAAGGCCCAGTTAGGCCCGGCCCTAAGTTGGCCTTAACTGGGCTGGCGCAAGGCCCCGCCTGGCCTTACTAATTAGCACACATTTAACGCGTCAATAAAATAAAAATAAAAGGTAAAGGCCATATATGGGCATTCCCAGACCTTCTCGCCCTCAGGGCGTCTTACTAGTAATTAAATAGGCTAATGTGCTAAAAAGGATTGTTTGGTTTTTCCCAGTAATCTTTGTGGGGAATTCTGATCAAATAGGCTTCTTGTTGTGACCACAGTGTTTTTCTCCAAGATCGACGGATATCCATGTTTATTGCCGAGTTTCTAAATGAATGATCATTCACGCTATTGGTAGCTAACATACGGTAACACATGAAGTAGTAGGAAGAAGTCCAGAACTTCCGTCAATAAAATGTCACATGACCACTCAAAATGTTCTATTTGTCAGTTAAAAAGTGCATGTAAGAAATATTTTGCTGAACAGATTTTGACTCAACTGTAGTGACGGGATGACGGCCCCGACCACCCCCCCCCCCCC
>NC_139711.1:35606960-35629460 GCF_964188405.1 Protomyctophum parallelum | reverse complement strand
GTGCACATGAGGAAGTGAGTGGTAAACAGGAAGCAAATGGGAAATAAATACAAAGCAGAGAACGGTACAGTCTCATACTCACATCCTGTATCTCTGCATAATAACCCTTTGTTTAGTGCCAGTCAATGTGACGAATCAGATTTTCCAAATCTGGCTGAGATTTGAATGAAAGATGTGAAGATGTGGTGGTCTTCTTATTGATTAATCTTGCAAATCTGTGAATTATAAAGTCAGATATTTGCGAGATCTTTCTCGAAATTTCTGAGATTAATGTCAGAAAATTGCCCCGCCCCCACAAGTGTTCTTTTTTCTTTTTTTTTCGAGATGGCAGTAATAAGCCTTCGTATGTCTAAGATAGCCAAGTTAGAAACAGTTTTATATTCCTCAAATCATTACAAATTTACTGGGCAGATTGATTCCTCAAATATAAACAAATAATTGTTATGTTAAAAATGTACCACTTTCGACTTTTCCCTAGTCTAAAACAAATCTCTGTCAAAAATAATGTTGCCGCATACACATGTTAAATTGTGATGCACAGTGAGCTTGAAAATCTGCTATTCACACAATGTTGACCTATATGACATGCCCAGAATATTAGGGACGCTAGGGTTCGTAGTGTAAGAGTGTGTATGTTGACCTATATGACATGCCCAGAATATTAGGGACGCTAGGGTTCGTAGTGTAAGAGTGTGTAATGTATGTTGACCTATATGACATGCCCAGAATATTAGGGACGCTAGGGTTCGTAGTGCAAGAGTGTGTATGCGCAGTGGCACATAATGGGACATACTGAGAAGCTTCTCTTCTCCATACTTATGAGCATTGGTTTCAGCCCAGTAACAACAAGATCTGTTGAAGATCCATTATCACGTGTGCAGTAAATGTTTGTCTCACCAGCGGGGTGACGGGTGCTGCTAATGCGTTTTGGTACCGTTTTATCGCTTTTATCGCAGTCGTACAACAATATTCCGCTTCTGTTACTGCCTGGTAATACTCAAGTTTTTTTCAAGTTTTTTTGAGTGGTACAACAACCACTCCAAGGAACAGCAATGTCCGCGTCCGCCTATGCGCCTATGTGGCCATGAGCACCAGTATATGGGGTACCAGTAGGGGCGCTGTTTGCCAGAAACAGAGAGAGAGAGAGATAGTATTAGTGCTGCCTTTTGTCTGCTAATGAGAGAGAGAGAGAGAGAGAGAGAGGAGAGGAGAGGAGGGGGGGGGGGGGGTGCACCACTTAGTTCAGTGATTTTTTTTCCATTTTTGGCCAGGCGTTTGGTGCCACCCTGAGCTTGGTGCCACCCTGAGCTTGGTGCCCAGGCCTGCAGCCCTTGGTGCCACCCTGAGCTTGGTGCCCAGGCCTGCAGCCCTTGGTGCCACCCTGAGCTTGGTGCCCAGGCCTGCAGCCCTTGGTGCCACCCTGAGCTTGGTGCCCAGGCCTGCAGCCCTTGGTGCCACCCTGAGCTTGGTGCCCAGGCCTGCAGCCCTTGGTGCCACCCTGAGCTTGGTGCCCAGGCCTGCACCCCTTGGTGCCACCCTGAGCTTGGTGCCCAGGCCTGCACCCCTTGGTGCCACCCTGAGCTTGGTGCCCAGGCCTGCACCCCTTGGCGCCACCCTGAGCTTGGTGCCCAGGCCTGCAGCCCTTGGTGCCACCCTGAGCTTGGTGCCCAGGCCTGCAGCCCTTGGTGCCACCCTGAGCTTGGTGCCCAGGCCTGCACCCCTTGGTGCCACCCTGAGCTTGGTGCCCAGTCCTGCACCCCTTGGTGCCACCCTGAGCTTGGTGCCCAGTCCTGCAGCGCTTGGTGCCACCCTGAGCTTGGTGCCCAGGCCTGCACCCCTTGGTGCCACCCTGAGCTTGGTGCCCAGGCCTGCAGCCCCTGCAGCCTGTGCATTACGATAAGTCGGGGCTGTCAATCACATAAGCCTGGAAGACTCTTCAAATGGAGTGTAAAGTACTTAATACAAAGAAAAACCTTTGTGGATTTTACTGTTAAACTCCTGCCCTTTTAAAATCCATCTTTGCATGCACCTTTGCTCCGCTCTGAGTCTGATGCAAACCGCTGGTGCACAGCTCAATGGTTTCCCCCATTATGTTTGTGCTGGTAATATCAGAACCTCACACAAGTTACACAGAACTTCATGAGTTTTTCTCCTGATCAGTATCTGATCACGGGGCTTCTTGGATCCTCTCAGGTATTACACATAATGATAAACAGACTCATTTGGACCACAGACTATTCTAAAACATGGACCAAACCTTGCACGGGTCTCGAGTGGGTTTTACCATTTCCTCCCCTGTGGAATAGCACTATACATGAGTTGATAACAGCGATACGATACGTACCACGATACATGGTTGACAATACCATAAATGGACGATATTGGTTCATTATGGCCATACGATACGATTCAATGATTTAAAATCGATACATATTTAGCAAAGAAATTAAATCTGTGTGAAACGTGGATGATGTATGTATGTAGGCTATTATTATACCCACCAAAATCTGATGGATCAGACTGATACACACCACACCACTATAAATAAATATATAGATAAATACATTCCAATACTGTTTTGGTATTCTGGTCTGGAAAAAATATTTTTGCCCTTGCCTATTTTTCTGACCATGCGTTTTTTTGGCCTGCACAGAGCAGTGTGTGTTTGTATCCCTGGGATCCGTGACGCTGGGCCATGACTAGCTATAGGCCTACCTGCAGGCATGAGGCACAGTGCCAGTGTCCTGTCATGCTGTGTGCCCTGCAAAAAACATTAACCCTGGTCAGGCGAACACACATGGGGGTGATGAGCTGTTCCCCAAAGACTTCTACCTCCGACCGACTATGGTGCAGTCGGAGGTGTAGACTATAAGGAGATGAGAGGTTTTCAGAGGTGTTTTGCCAAAGTGGTTGTTTTATATCAGAAGCTGCGTTTGTTAGATTCATTACAATGTCAAACAACTTTGATAGTCTACCCTTGATGTAGTGCATAATGTTGTGCGTGTGCACACATGTTGCTTGGCTTCATGTACTGTATGTTTGTGTGAGCCATATTCTGGCTCATATTTCATAAGTTGTCTTACAGTTCCGACATGGTATCAATTTCCCATTAACTATAGTCTAGTCACTCTAGTGTATTATGATTGGTCCAAAGCTGAAATCCATCATTCATCAAGCGGGTAAAAGAGATACATCATGCTGACATGATGACAATTCAAAGTCATTTAAATTAACCTTGATGTCAGCCACTTAATGATTATATCCTATCTATCGCGTCTGTCTGTCTGTCTGTCTGTCTGTCTGTCTGTCTGTCTGTCTGTCTGTCTGTCTGTCTGTCTGTCTGTCTGTCTGTCTGTCTGTCTGTCTGTCTGTCTGTCTGTCTGTCTGTCTGTCTGTCTGTCTGTCTGTCTGTCTGTCTGTCTGTCTGTCTGTCTGTCTGTCTGTCTGTCTGTCTGTCTGTCTGTGACTGTGACTGCGTGTGTGTGCTCGTGCGTGCAGTGCCTTTGTCTTCATGCTTACCTCATGTCTTTTGATTCTGCGTCTATACATATTTGTTGAGGTGTTTGATTCTGCGTCCATACATCTCTGTTGGGGTGTTTACAATTAGTCCCCTATAGGTATATGCGGGGGGGAAACGCATGTTTTTGCATACGTTTCAAAGTACTATTAATCACTGTCTTTTCAAGAAACCATGTTATATTCTCATGCAATTGCTGCAAAACACATTAAACAGTGAATGCACTTAAATCTATCTGGAATTGAAACAAATGCAATATGCAACTGCTATTTTTCTCCATGGCTGACCTAATTGGTAGGAAAATCATTGAGTGCTATTGTTGGAGTTTCTCACACATACGTATATTTGTGAACGGAAACACACATATCGTCTCTGTCGGGTCGAAACATTGTATGTCCAAAACCGTGTGTGTGTGTGTGCGTGTGTGCGTGCGTGCTTGCGCGTGCGAAAATAGCACACATACATTACGAGCTCACAAGGTGTAGCGATTGCGACGCGTTGTGAGCTTGTAGAACGTCTATTTTCAAATGTAGACAGTAAGTGCTCATGTGGCCTCGTCTCTCTTTTGGGGCTTGTTTTTCCGACCTAGACCTTGGTTGCTTATTTTGCTCACAAGATCTGGCACTACTGCTTGTTGGCACCTGTTCAGTGTGGAACTGGGGTGTTCCTCGAAATGTGTTCAGCCCTCCTGGTGGAACTCCTACCTCACTGTCAGGTGAGAAGACGCTGAAATGTGTTCAGCTCTCCTGGTGGAACTCCTACCTCACTGTCAGGTGAGAAGACGCTGAAATGTGTTCAGCCCTCCTGGTGGAACTCCTACCTCACTGTCAGGTGGAACTCCTACCTCACTGTCAGGTGGAACTCCTACCTCACTGTCAGGTGGAACTCCTACCTCACTGTCAGGTGGAACTCCTACCTCACTGTCAGGTGGAACTCCTACCTCACTGTCAGGTGAAATGTGTTCAGCCCTCCTGGTGGAACTCCTACCTCACTGTCAGGTGGAACTCCTACCTCACTGTCAGGTGAGAAGACGCTGCTGGAGACTCAGAAGGGTCCTGCATGTACAGTCAAGTTTGTTGGTATAGCACATTTCAACAACTATTTATATACTCCCCCAACCAATAGCAGGGGTTGACATTGACACTGACTGTCACGTCATGCGTACTAAACTCAAGTGTGTGTGTGTGTGTGTGTGTGTGTGTGTGTGTGTGTGTGTGTGTGTGTGTGTGTGTGTGTGTGTGTGTGTGTGTGTGTGTGTGTGTGTGTGTGTGTGTGTGTGTGTGTGTGTGTGTGTGTGTGTGTGTGTGTGTGTGTGTGGTGATGTACAGTACAGACACTAGCATAGCATCTGTAGACCCACCGGCAATAAGAGCCAAGCATGTTTTCGTTAAACAGATTTAACTGAAAGAGGTTGGCATAAAAGTCCCGGGAGGCCTGCCAAAGCAACTTTGCATATATTGTTTTTCTTGTGATTGTTTTATGAGTCATGAAAGTTTGTTTTTCTGTCTTTCTTTTTCACGATGGAATTATTAGTATTTATTTTCAATACGTCAGTGTCTACGTGGTACAACAAGGAGACAAAGAAATTCAATAAAAAAGATGAAAGAATGTTGATGGTTACGGAGAATGCAGTAGAAAAAAAAATGCTTTTAGCAGAGTTAGGGCCGATTCATACTCCTATTTTACCGCTGTAGAGCCTTGGCTCGTCAGAAATTCAGAAAAATCAGTAGCACTGAAGAGCCGACTTTAGGACGGTACCCCCCCCCCCCCCCCTTCAAATGACGTCGCATTGTAGGCCGAACCGACTTTTATTCGGCTCTAAAATAGGAGTATGAATCGCGCCTTAAAGGAAGTAAAGTAATGTTCTATGTAATGAGTTGACAACCCCAACCCCAGCCTTGACTGATGACTCATTGACACACCATTTATTGTCTGCTTTTCAATGCATTCATCACTTTTCTTTTGCAGGTGAGGTCACACCATGCTCTTGGCCTGTTGTCTGCATTAATTGCTTGACGGCTTGGCTTCGGTGCACCTCGCCAGTCACAAAATGAATTTGCAACCCACTGGTTTAGGACCACAGGCAGTTTTTACATTTGCTTTCATTATGGCAGGTGTTAAAATCGAGAGTGTCAGTGTGGAAAGTTTTCGGTCACAGATGAGGGACATGCATTCATAGAATTTCCTGTTCGCACTAATTTGACATGGAGACTGCTTGTAAATCAAAGTGATAGCCTCAGGACCAATGTGGGAAACTCAGGGCTCTGTAGAGACTGGGGAAGCTGTTTGGGAGCTTTGCTGATGAGGGTTTATTTATCATGATTGTATGTATAATGCATAATGGTATGAACTAGTCTACAATCCATAGCACATGCATGTGTTTTGCACCGTAAGCCTGTTTCACTTACAATACAGTAGTAGGCTACAGTATATGCAGTTTTGTAAATTGTGTCTGTGTTGTGCCAGTGTTGCAAAACTAATTTCTGTGAAAATGATAAATGGTTGTATATTAGCTAGTGAATGTACTTAGAGAGAGACACCTAAATCAATGACCTGAATAAATGAATGAATAGGTTTACTACAAACATAATTTAAAATCAACTAAAATGCAAAACAGAAAAGAAAGCATGACAAAACAACAATGTCCAAAGAAAACATCAATAATAACGACACCCAACATTTTCGCCGAAAACCGTCCGGTTGACAAGCCCAGGCTGCTCTGCTCGTCGTGAGTCTGCAGAACGCCATGCCCAGAACGAGGGTCAACACAGCCCTCCTCATCAAAAAACAAAAAACAAACCTAAATATACGATCCCAAATGTGTTTTGTTTTCCCCAGAATGGCAATACTCCGTGCAGACTGGGTTCTTATAGCTCATGACAGCTCAGATTCTATGGTTCACCCAGAATAATATTGTCATTATAAATTACCTTTAACACTTAAAGCCCAAGACGGAGATCTCCGCCTAATTAATTAATAACGTTGAATGCCCAGGACTGAGATTAATCAAAAGATGGGATATTACTCGTTTGATAACAGAGCGCACCGCTCTACAGTCTAGGAGCGTCTATTGGGCAACATTCTATGTCATTTCAGGTTGGGAGGTCATCCAAAGTGTTCCCCCTCCATTTGAATGGATGGGAGCAAATGTTTTAAAACGCGAATAAATCTATATCAATGATTCCAATTCTAACCAAAATATTGTGTTTTTGACGGCCACATCTCTCCTCAAGCTGCTGCAGGCTGCTGACTCCAGGGGTGGGGGGGACATCTTGGGAAATGTGGAGTTTTGCCTGCTGTATCCTGTGTCACCTCAGAGAGAAATGACCTGGAGTCCTCTGTGCAGCATCAGATCACAATGTGGCCAACTCACCGGGAGTGCCCTGAACAACTCGAGGGAAGCAGGACAGAGTGACTGATTGACTGGCTGAAAGGCTGGCTGAGTGTGATTGAGAAAGACAAAGAGGCGAAAGGCAATGTTGAGAAGGAAAGAAGCTCAAAGTGGTTTGACCAAAAAAAAGGAGAGAGAGAGAGAGAGAGAGAGAGAGAGAGAGAGAGAGAGAGAGAGAGAGAGAGAGCAATAGTACATTAGAGGATGGGGTGACTTTGAAAAATGAGAAAGAGAGCGGGATGGTAGTGCGGGAGTTTCACACGAACAAATACTGAGGGGAGATTGAAACTATAGTTTCTTGAGTGCTCTTGGAGAGAGATTGGACAGAACCCAAGAAAAAAGAATAGCTAAAGATACTACATATTCTTTTTTCTCAGCCTTTCGATTCGCAGAGCCATTTGCTGCAATTTAATTCCACCTAGATGAAGTCTCATTTTCTAACATTCTCACAGGTGCACACATATTCCTGGAGTTGGTTCTTTAAAAAATAGTCTATAGTGAGTCATTAAAAAGTAAAAAGAGAAAAGTGCGTCATTAAAAGGTAAACTAAATAAAGCCAAAATATATATATTTATTCTCCTTTTACTTTTTAATGACTCAGAGGAATAAGAACCTAAACAACTCTAAATCTATCCCATGTTGCCAATAGCACATAAAAACATGAAGAATATAGAAAAAAGGAAAGCAAAGTGTGTTTGTTTGTTTATCAGAAGTCTGAGGTAACTTTCATCCTGTCTACTTTTACATGAAGCAGAGTGCGGGGCATCTGTTGAGAAAGCTTTTCAAAGTGGAGGCCACCATGAGCAAATACATCATAAATTCGTAAGATTGTTGGCATCCCTATTTTGGGCTCGTCATTAATGTCAAATTTCTTTTGGCACAAATGGGTAGAACTGTTATGGAGAGTTATGGAGAGCAAATCTACAAAGTCACACACAACCAAAATACATTTGCTGAAATCTGCTAAAACAGCCAGCATGGCAGCTGCGCATCTGACACAGGAATTGGAGAACATCTCAAATTGGCGTCACAATTCTGACTGTCGTCATGCACAATTAACTTTAAATGTACAAAAAACAGTTTCAATGTGTATCTCGGAGATACACATTGAAACTGTTTTTTGTACATTTAAAGTTAATGGAGATACTATCTCCATCCGCAGCAGGCTTGCTGCGGATACCTTTGAGGTACGCATCAAAAATGAAACGCACTGACGCATTGATCTACAATTTGTACAACTGTGCAATGAGCAATGCAATTGTTATGTCCATATCAAATGAATAAACATAAACATAAATATATGCAATCTTCAAGTTCACAGTGCGTCGGCATTGTGAACTTGAAGATCGGATATTTTCAGCAAATGTATTTGATGTACAGGGGGAAAAAAGAGTGGGCCAAGGAGAATGAAGTATAGTGCTCACAATGCACATAATTATATTGACGCTATGGTGACAAAATGTATATTCCTAATTAGAATACTACAATCCATCTGTACACGTGGTCTAGAAAGATGAAGTAAAACATAATAATGCAAAGCTTTGTCATGACAACATAATTTGTGACAAAGAATATCCACACTCCCTCAGCACTCTGCTCAGCTGTTCAGAATGTGAATTTGTTAATTGCATGGGCTGCTTTGTCTCGAGTTCAATCTATTCTGTTTCTATGGCTTATTGAGCGTGTTGCATATCACGCTTTACATATTGCCTATTCCTTGGCCCCCAGTATTGCTGCTTTTGTGACGGTAGGACGCAGTTTACTATGAAAACCAGCATATCCCGCCAGTCAGTCAGTGCGTCGTGTCACACCTCCATATGGTCACCTCTCGTGACATGTCAAGCCACCATATATGGCCATCTCCATATATGAAGATCACAACACTGACTTCATCAAACCCTGGATAATAATAATAATAATACATTTTATTTATATGGCGCCTTTCAGGTCACCCAAGGTCGCCTAACAAAACAGAAAAATACAAAACAATAAAGCAAGTTTAAAAATACAGCAAGTTTAAAAAACACACAAAAGGCCTGCAGCAGACTTCTACTCAAGGTGGGAGTAGGCTTGTCTGAAAAGGTGAGTTTTGAGGTGGGATTTGAAGGTGGGGAGTGAGTCCATGTTTCGGATGTCGGGGGGAAGGCTGTTCCAGAGGCGAGGGGCAGAGCGGCTGAAAGCTCTACCCCCCATGGTGGACAAACGAGCTGGGGGAACAGTGAGGTTGGTGGAGGAGGCAGACCTGAGTGACCGGGTGGGAGTGTTGATATGGATGAGATCAGACAGGTAAGGGGGGGAGAGGTTATGGATGGCATTGAATGTGTTGAGGAGGATCTTGTAGTCTATGCGGTATTTGATGGGTAGCCAGTGGAGTTGGTGAAGAACGGGGGTGATGTGGGAGATGGCAGGGGTTTTGGTGATGATGCGGGCTGCAGCGTTCTGGACCAGTTGGATTTTATGGAGGAGTTTGTGGGGGAGACCGAAGAGAAGGGAGTTGCAGTAATCGAGGCGGGAGATGACCAGAGAAAGGACTAGGATGGCAGTGTTGTTGGGGGTGAGTGAAGGGCGGAGGCGGTTGATGTTGCGGAGGTGAAAGTAGGCTGACCGGATGGTGTTATTGATGTGGGTATGAAAAGATAGGGTGCTGTCGAGGACGACACCCAGACTCTTGACCTGGGGGGAAGGGGAAACCGAGGAGTTATCTATGGTGAGTGTAAAACTGGGCTGCTTGGTGAGTGAGGATTTGGTGCCAATGAGGGTTAACTCTGTTTTATTGCCATTTAGTTTGAGGAGGGATGAGGTGAACCAGTCTTTGATTTCGTGAAGGCAGGCGCAGAGGGAGGGTGGTGGGAGGGTGGAGGTAGGTGTGGAGGAGACATAGAGCTGGGTGTCGTCCGCGTAACAGTGGAAATTTATGTTATGTTTGCGGAATATTGAGCCAAGTGGGAGGAGGTATATAATGAACAGTATGGGGCCAAGGACAGAGCCCTGGGGAACACCAGAGGAGAGGGGAGAGGAGTGGGATCTGAAAGATTTTAGCTGAATGAACTGAGTACGGTCGGAGAGATAGGAATGGAACCAGTGTAGGGGTGTGTCAGATATGCCAATGGAGGCTAGACGGTCGAGGAGGATGGAGTGTGAGATGGTGTCAAAGGCTGCGGTCATGTCGAGAAGGATGAGAATGGATAACTGTCCAGAGTCGGCTGCTAACAGGAGGTCGTTGGTGATTTTTATTAGTGCTGTTTCTGTACTGTGTTGGGGGCGGAAACCGGACTGAAACTGTTCATAAAGGTTGTTGTTGGAGAGGTGGGCCTGTAACTGAGTTGCAACAACCTTTTCCAGGATTTTTGCTAAAAATGGTAAGTTGGAGATGGGGCGGCTATTATGTGGATAGCCAGCCATGCATGGAGAAGACTGGATCATCACCTAGATCTGCATATATGGAGCCGGCCATGGCACCATGTCCAGCAACTCTACATCTGACCTGAAACCTTAGATCTTAGAAACCCTTAGATCTCCATATATGGAGCTGACCTGTTCTGACATTCCATATATGTTGAGCCTCCCCCATCCATCCTTCCTCTTCGATGTCTCCCTTTTGACTGATAACTGTCCATTCAAACTCTAGACGGGCCCGCCTCAAAGTTATTAGTAGAGTTCTCAACAGGCCCGAAAATTAAGGCCCGGCCCTACCTGGGTCCTCATCAAACCCTGTACACTCAAGACACTGCCCCCACGCACCCTTAGATCTCCATATATGGAGCTGACCTGTTCTGACATTCCATATGTTGATCTGACCTCAGCAAACCCTGTACACTCAAGACACCTTCCATATATGGCCAGTCCAGATTTAATTCCATATGTTGATCTGACCCCCACATGGCAAAGCGCCAGCTCTCGTCCAGCAGTGTGCGTCACCCAGGAGGATGCGTGCACAGGGCAGGGCGTTTTACTGGTTATTATTATCATTACTATTACTATTACTATTATGTGGATCGTTTATTATCACACTATCGCAGTTGAAGGCAGAGAAGGCGGAAAGCCAATTCACATGATTATTTTGCCCAGAACGTTCTTCTCATGTGTACTGCCAGGCACACTTTTACCTTTGTTGTCTTATGGAAATAAGATGGAGATTAGATGGGACAGGGATTAACTAGCCTCTCCGAGTCATTCCTCCCCTTTGTCTCCTCCACTAGTAAACTAGCCTTTCAGCAGTAAATCCAGATTATGGAAATGCTCCGGCTATAGATGGAGCCTAATGTGTTTTCAGAAAGCCAATCTAGATGATTCCTCCACAAGTGTGGTGTTGTTCCGTTCCATCCTGACGTTGCTGTGGTGGTGGTTGTTGTTGTGTATGCAGTACATTCTGGCACTCACTGTGCAGTCAGTCCCAGAGTGCCTGCTGAGTCCCTCATTATTCTGTCCACTGATAGCCCTGGACTGCTGCCACACGGCCAATCGTCCAGCCCAGCAGGGAGAGTCTAACCGGTTTGTGTTGTAACATCGATGGGCTCTACGCACACAGAATAACTCTTCCTATTTCCAGGCCGCTTCCCTATACTTCCTTCACAGGTGTTACCGATGATACTAATTAAGGCTCTGTTCCCTTTAGTTTGCAGTGGTTCTCAAACTTTTTCATTTCAAGGACCCCCATAACTCTGAGAGTGGACACGCAAATGGAACCAAATGGACCGTCTCAGAGTTTGTAACCCACTCAAGGACACTCTGATGGAGACCCACTGGTGTGTTTCCAGTGAGCCGTGTTGGCACAATAACAGCATCTTGACTGTTTGACCAGCATGGTACAGAGCCTTCATTGGTGTCAGCGGTAACACTGGCCCAAGTTCTTTCCAAAATGGCGTGTGTGCATTGAGCGCATTCTTGTGTCAATGTATAGTAGAAATAATAATAATAATAATAAGGGTAATAATAATAATAATAATAATACATGCTTTTGTTTAACACAATGCGCGCTACTCCTATAAGCCAGAACGTGGCGCCAGTACCAAATGATAGCCGTCCATATTTGACCCAGATTCTCATTCCAGGCTATGCATCGCCGCAGAATGGTTTCACTTTCTTAGCGTGATCGAAGTTGTCTCATTTTGAGGAGAAAAGGGACTATTAAGCGTGCACGCGGCCGTGTGCGCGTCGGATCCGTGTGGAGCCTGTCTAACATGTGAGCAAAAATATATATACAGTATATATTTTATAATATAACTATTGAAAGGAAGACGGATTTTTACGTTCTGGCACAGGTGGGGGTGGAGAATAAAACAGAAATCCCCGCCTTTTGTTTTATATGTTTTATTCGCCGTTCTTTGATCGTTCAACTGCTAAGACATAAAGGGTTTCCACCGGACAAGCCAGTGACGTCACGCGTTTGGATCACGTGACGCTCGATTCCTAAGGCTTCTGGGAAACCGAGGCTCAATGCATTGCCTTCTGGGAAACCGAGGCTCAATGCATTGCCTTCTGGGAAACCGAGGCTCAATGCATTGCCTGTGGTGCGTGTCGGCCGCTTCCTGCTTGATCTGTTCCCTGTTTATGTTTTGCATCGCCGCGGTGGTGGAATCCCCGATTCAAACACAAACTATGGGAGTATTTTCAGGCGGATTTTCGTGAAACGGACGTGCATGCGAGACGGATGCTTCTTCAAAGGTTAGTGAAAAACTAGGCAGTCAATGGGGCATTGTGATTGATTATAACGGCGCTGAAACTGTTACAAGTCACACAAGGACACTTAGACACAAGGACACAAGTAAAATATGATCAACATATCCATCTATCCAAGCATCTTCAACCGCTTTTCCGTAGTCGAGTCGCGGGGGCAACAGCTCCACCAGAGTGCTCCAGACTTCCCTCTCCAGAGCAACATTAGTGACTTCCTCCTGGGGTATCCCGAGACGTTCCAAGGCCAGTGAGTCGATGTGTTTGCTCCAACTGCGCCTTGGTCTGCCCCGGGGTCTCCTCCTAGTGGGACGTGCATCGAAGGCCTCCCTAGGGAGATCAACATAGTCTATTTTTGTATAGGGTCTGAAAGATCCCCTCCTTAACTTCTTTGTCATTGATTCTTACTATGCCGTTCTGTCATCTCTCTGCATTCTCAGTAATTTTTATCAATTTGCACACTTTTACTTACAATAGTGTGTCTTGTGAAATCATCAATGAAGTATTAAACTCCTCCCGAAAATCTGCCCTTCATCCAAACGCCTCAGATAGGCTACGTAATTTATCAGTGTTGTTGCCTTGTGTGATAAAGCATAAAATAGGTTTATCACAAGTAATAGCCGATGTAATACCAGCACAGAGAGAGCATCATTTTAGAAACTACCTCTGAGTCTTTTTTTTCTCCTACATCCTATCAAACCTGATTTTAACATCAGATAACCCAGATGAGATTGATTTCCATCTGTGAAAAACATTCTGCTGCTCTTTCAAAAGAGCAGAGACTACACAACAACAAAATATGATTTTTGTATTTATTCATGCTGAATTTCCAAAACGTCTCCATAGAGTCGTCTGCATATACCGGTACTGTTGAATTTGAAGGATGCTTCGTGGGGGCTATATTTCAAACAGCACAACGAGGTCAGGAACAACGAGGTATCTTTGCTTTTTTTTTTTACTCATGTACAGTATTAACATACTATAGGAAACTTTACGTATCGGACAGTATACTAAAAGACTGCAAAGGTATTCATTTTAATTAGTTGGAATTTGTCGATTTTGTTTCTAAGATGGTATAGTTACGTATGGTATCAAAATGGTTAAAGAGCTGATTCTGTAACTATACTGAAAAATAAAGTGTCATTGAGCAAGGCAGTGAGCATATTCTTATGTGCTTCACAGATAACGTTCTTCCCTTGGCAGCCTTGCCACTCAGACCTCTCTGTTGAGAGATCATGGAGAAATGTTAAAATAGGAATAACTACATGATGTACTTACACTATACAAGATCAGCCCAGAGATAACTTTACTGTGGGAATTGGTTCTCGCTGCATTTAGCTTCTGCCACGTCTATTCAGCCGTCAGAAGTTATATTTTTGAACACCCCAGATTCACAACCCTTGCACTAGAACTAAAATCGACTAGGCTAATCCTTTTACCCCGGCAGTGGGGTCCAAAGTCGGGAAAGTCATTCTTGGCAGTAAAGGAGTTTAAAGGGGGTTTAAGTGATATTTGTTTTGTTAAAATAATAATTGTTAAATGTCTCTCTATATTCCGATATGAGTTATGAGTATTTGTTCAGCAACATGGTTCTCAGTCTCCCCAGCTTTTCAGTACACTCAAACAGCATACAGGATAAACAAGAGCAGTAGGACGTCATGAAACAAAACGATGAGCAGACACATTTAAAGATCTTAGTGTGGTTCTCTCTCCTGATTGGATAAAACTAGCCAAAAAGCACCCTTCATGGCTTTTGACCCCATCCTACGTAAACACTGCAAAGCGCCATCTGTCAACAATTGTCTTGTCTGTGTCATTACACATATACGTTCATGCTACAACAAACACGACCAGATGGTATTTTAGTAATGGACAAAAATAGTACACGCCAGAAATGACAACATCCAAGACAAGTTTTCATTTTCTTTCTTTCTTTTCTCTTTATTTATAGAGGAAAGCCCATTGAGCAAGCTCTTTTTTCAAGGACGCCCTGATCACACCATATAAAACACAATACATATAGATATATTGAAAAGAAAATAATAATAATGTTAAATAATAAATATTTGAAACGCATTACAACGTCACAGATGCAAATAAATATAGTGTTACATGAAACAGGTGCAGTCACTATGTATTGTGTCCTCAGGCACCCTACAGGTATGTCTCTAGTCTAGACTGAGTCTAGACCAATCGAACCAGTTTCAGACAGTCCTGAAATGATGTGAAAGCAAGTCGAACATTGATGAAAACAAACAGCAGCCATGTGTACAATTCCAGAACAATTGAGATAGAAGACCTGAGTCAATACGCAGCGAGAAAGGTTATGTTTGTGGGTCAGATGGAGTGAATGAAGATGGCACAACTCTTTCTATCTCAATGCTGCATACAATGTACAAGTTTACAACGCTGCAGTGAGCCGTGCTATTGATGTGGGTAGGCAGGGTGTGCTGGCCGATTGCTGTTGTGGCCAAAATATGGGTAAAAAACGGAATATTATTGTTAGAACTGTCAAATGTCTGTGTGATGGAAACACACGAAATGCACCCTTATCTAGTATAGGATTGTTATCCCGACCTGGAAATACATTTTCCGTTTACTGAGCTGGAGATATGGGGAGACCCCTTTAACTGAAAAACTAAACAAAAAAAACTGTCCAACTATTGGAATAATAATTAAATTGCCACTGTTGTTTGCTATTGAACTTTAATTTTATTAATAACTTAAAAATACAATAATATTTTCTCTAACAAAACAAATATCACTTACACTTTAAAGAAACGATTTAAAGGAGAATTCCATACTAAAAGGCTTTCTTACCTTTCTTTGTAGTTGTTACGTCCCCACCAAAGAGGTCCAGGTGTTATTTTGTGCAAAAGCTCCTTATTGGCTATTTCCCCTACCATAAGCCCTCAATGAATTGCATTGAATTGAATGGGAATTGAATGGGGCTATGGGGTGTTGTGCTAATTCGCTTATTTCCATCGCTCAAAATTATAATTTCTTTGTATATATCCTCTCTTCATAATGTAAATAATATCCCAAGCGGCACACTTTACTACTTCTTTCGATGGAAATAAGCGAACTAGCATAACACCCCATAGCCCCATTCAATTCCCATTCAATGCAATGCAATTCATTGAGGGCTTATGGTAGGGAAAATAGCCTTTAAATTTGATCATCATTACTTTACTTCCGAGTTAAGGCCGATCCCACACAGTATTCATATTGCAGTATCCTGCAGTGTAAGCTCATTGGTTTCTGAAACAGACACGGAAACAATATTTCCTTAAGCATTTCCCACGGTGCGCTGCTTCCCTAAACACTACACCATGCTCTGAGGTGCGTTTACCCACCCACGAGGCTCACGTCCCCGGGCTCTTGTGTCAGTGCGGTGACCCACTTGCAAGGATAACATCTGGAAGAGGTGGTGGCTTGGAAAAGAGGAGCAGGAGGAGGAGAGGAAGAGAGAGAGAGAGAGGGGGAGGGGTCACAGGGAAGTGACGTTTCTGTCTTACAAATACACCCGGCAGGGGGTAACCTCTGGATCAGCAGATAGCGTGTCGTAGGTGCTAAGCAGGGATGGTGTGTGAACGCGTGTCTCACTCTGTCCAGATGCTACCGCGGGTTGGGGGGGGGGGGGGGGGGGCAGGAGAGGCTGTGGAGGCTGAGGGAAGTGGCTGGGCCTTCTTCCTAGAGCAGCTGTTGGCAGGTCAGAGGTGAGGCTTGGGGATTAGAGCGAGGGCTCATCTCCTTGTGATTAGAAATAGGGAAACACATTGAACGTGGCCTCAGCGGGCTCCCGCGGATCTGTGTCCTGCTGTATTAAAAACTCACCTCATGGCACTCTCTCTCTGTGTGTGTGTGTGTGTGTGTGTGTGTGTGTGTGTGTGTGTGTGTGTGTGTGTGTGTGTGTGTGTGTGCTACTACAGTGTTAGATAGGCTAGTGACATCGACATGTCTCAAACACACGCTTGTATTGGGCAGAGACATAATCCCAAGGTTATAACGAACCACCTCTGCAGTACAAGACACGTTCTCCATAGATGACATTGCACTATTAATCAATCTCAGAAAAGCTGCTGTAGGCCTATAGATAGAGGGTATGCGCGTGACATCATCATACCCGGAAGTTATGTGGGAACGCCTACTGAGTGGCAAAAAACTACTTTCTGGCCTTGACATCCAAACAGAAAAGTCCTATCTGATTGCATCAAATAACGAAAGTCGATTTGACACTCACTTTATGCATGACATACAAAACTGCAAGGTGATTAGCCCTCACTACAGTTACACACGCACATGCACGCACCTGCACACGCATGCACGCACCTGCACACGCATGCACGCACCTGCACACGCACGCATGCACGCACAAACGCATGCTGTACACACGCACACACGCACGCACACGCTCACAGACGCACACACACACACACACCCACCCTCCGTGCCAAGTAGTAATGTTGTCACACTTTCACACAGGTTCACTGCCCTATTATTACATTAGAGCACCGCGGTCGTGTCTCTCTTGCCAAGGGCAGTGAGCAGAGGATCAACAGAAAGACTGAGTCTTCTCTGAGTGTTCACAATGCTTTCAGAGCAGAGAGAGCCAATCACTTCCCAGGCCTGTGTAAGTGGTTATAGCTCATCATTGTAAACAGCCCTGCTCGCAGCAAGCATGTGCTTCAGAATGCTGAGCGCCATAATCTCTCTGTCCCATCTGAGCCCCGATGGCCTGTTGCCATACAGACACTTTTCACACTTCTATTAACTTGGTTTACATGGCCACGTTAAACCTGCCATATAGCTATAGCCATCCCATTGTTTTGTTTTGTTTTGTTTTCCGTTCCTTTGCTCACAGCGTCCATTAGGGATTACAAATTCATGCTGCTCTCGGAACTCATCGTTTCTGTGAAGTAGTATAAGGCATAATTAATGTTGGGTTTTGCATTACACTGTTGTATGGAACTTGTTCTCTTAGGGCTGTATTTTGCGTGTCTTAAGTACCAGGTCTTATTACCTAACTTGAGTAAACTAAAGACCTGGAGGCGTGATCAATGCCATTTGGCTATTCTGAGTGGCCAAAGAGCATTGATCACGCCTCCAGGTCTTTAGTTTACTCAAGTTAGGTAATAAGACCTGGTACTTAAGACATGCAAAATACAGCCCTTAATCTCTTATCTTTTTCACTAGTAATTAACTCAGTGTCAGTTTTACCCCATCGTTTGCTTACTTATTTTGTTATAAATAGTTGTGCATTTTTTTCCTTAAATTTATGCCCTTGCTTTTTATTAAATACATATTTCTTTATTTTTTTAAACTTTTTTGTGAGACATTTTGCATGGAATGTGTTCATGCGTTCCATAACCTAAGTGGTAAGACGTTCGTATCTATCCTCCCATAGGTGCAGCATCGGGCGCTGATCCGGAGATGGGGGCCGGACAAAAAAGACTGCCTTAAGACAAAACTAAAGACTCAAAGAACGCCTAAATCGTCTTTTTTTCTCCAAATAAAAAAAAGAAAGAAAGAAAAAAAATCCAGTCCAGTTTCCCCCCCACGTTCTCTGCTGCAGTTCTAAGGAGTTCTTTCTTCCCTGCCCCTTTGCCTGTGGTCCCAAACTGCTTTTTTCGCTTGATGTTTCTCAAAGTCTTGGTACATTTTTCCACTGAGGAGAATCAGAAGACAGGCAAAATGGATGAAGGCAAAGCACTTTTCTTAGGGGGAAGGGGGGGGGGGGGGGGGGGAGGGGGAGGGGGGGAAGACTTATAATGTGAAAATGAAAACACTTGTTTCGTCTTTTTGGGAGGAGGGGAGTGTCAGTGGGGTCACGTTCTTTGAGGTCTCTATCCTCCCTTGGTATTTTTGGAGTTTGTACCTTTAGTGGATCCTGCCTCCTTTCTTCATGTGGATGTAATCAATACCCCAGAGAACCTATTCTGATATGCTGGTGGAATATCAGTCCTCAATGTTTTTCTTGTCCTTGCTCTTGGGTTGTTGTTTTGTTTTTTTCAGGCTGCTTTTTTTGCAGTCCTTTTTTTGTGGGTTCTCTGTCTGGACTCTTTCCAAGTGTGTTTCCGGGGTTCGTTTTTTTTAAGGGGTGGACTATGCTCCCTTCACTGAACTATACTTCTCACCTCTTTTTGCCAATGTTTTTGGTGCCCTGGTGCCTGTTCTTGATGACTGTCAGGGTATTATGGACAGGGTGAACGACAGGTATAGAGCCAGCTCCCGCAACATAATTATCCCTAGAAACTCCAAACTACAGGAGGAATGGACAGTAAATTGGTTTTGAGTGCCCAATAAGCTCCACGCGACCTCCCTAACTTCTTCCTTTGTCTCTCTGTCTGTCTGTCTGTCTCTCTCTCTCTCTCTCTCTCTCTCTCAGACACACGCACGCACGCACGCACGCACGCAGAGTGTCTCTCTACCTGCTTAGCACTCGCTAACTGCTGCATATTTGAACCAAATCAGCCCTCAATCTTCTCTCTATTTTTCTCTCTCCGACTGTCCACACTCACCCAAAAAGAAAAGGAATCTCTTTAGTGAGAAGCGACGAAAGAGTAATTTGTTTTCAGAGCTGGCTCGCCAATCTAGGCATTACAGCGTAGATCCCAGAGATGGATAATGAAGGTATTTGGCTGGGTCCGCTCGGGGCTTCTCTCCTGGGAACACAATGGTCAGAGAATATTGCAAAGCCTAAGACTCTATTACCACCTGTATCCTTAGAAGCTTGTATACATGGACGGCAATCAATAAAATGAAACCTAATATGAAAGCAAGCTAAGCTAAACTAATAACGTCTATGAGCTGGTTCCTTAGGGTGGCAGCGTGTTGAAAAACAAAACAAAGAAATGGCTTAGTAGCTGACTGTAAACTCATGAATCTTAGTCTGGACACTTTGTATGTATGTAAAACAATGTAAAGAGTGTTTATTATCAAGTCTAATGGTATGTTTATGGGGCATACATTGTATAATGGTGTATAGACCACGTTTTGTTTTTGAGCACATGAATTGATTATAGGACAGTTTTATTTTTAATTTATCTTTTTTTTTATATAATCAGTGATGGTTTAGTGTGTGTATTAAGTGGGGGGTAGGGGGGTGGGGGGTGAGAATCAATGCTCCTCTGCTGTGTGTGTGTGTGTGTGTGCGTATGTACCGTAGACCAGTCCTAGATGGTCTAGATGGGTGTGTTAGACTCAGTCTTAACAGGGTCACAAAACATAGACAGTCTTAGAGAGGTCAGGTACACTTTGTCCAGAGGAAAACTACTGTACCTGTGAATGTACTTTGTATTCAGAGATTTTTATTACGAATAAATAAATAAACACTAACATGCTGCAACCTTTCCTTCACATTCAATGTTTTTGGAGGACTTTAATCGGACGAATCTGTTTGGACATGCATGTTGTTGTTTGTTTTTGTTTTTTTTGGGGGGGGGAGTATTTGAACGGTGCTGGTCCTACGTTAGACTAAAGCCCAAACCACACCAAAGGGTCGGATCGGGACTTTTTATTTTATTTAAGGTAAACCACACCAATGCTACTCATTGAGTTGCAAGGATTTGCATTGGTGTGGTTGACCTTAAAACAACTTTTTGTCTCGACCCGACCCGTTGGTGTGGTTTAGGCCACATAGACATGGTCATCTTAGATCATAATTAGGTACACACACATAACACACGTGCGTACTACGATCATGGGCGCGCGCACATGTGCGTACGACTATGTGCGTGCGCGCACACACACACACACACACGCACACACACACACACCAAAATACCTACCTCTAATTGCAATGCAGACCCACGTTGTATTTACTGCCCGCTCACACTTCCTGCCTACCCGGGTCTGTTTCCTTCGACATCAACGAGCTGAGCGTGTGCAGCGGCTCCGCATAATGAGTGGCAGGGCTGAAGTGAGCCATGTGGTCTTTGATTAAAGAGGGCCGTGTCCTGGTCAGTGTAATCTACCACTGCCCTGCTGGTTGGTTAAGTGATTAAAGAGGGCCGTGTCCTGGTCAGTGTAATCTACCACTGCCCTGCTGGTTGGTTAAGTGCTGTGATTACAGCCTGTCTCGCAACTCTGTGAACTGGTGACACGCAGCGGAGGAGAGCGACGCGCCCGCTTCATTAAGGCTATGCCTCCACGGAAAGGGCAGGGCTTTGTTGTAGCTACAGCAGCTCTGCAGTCCCATTGTACATTCTTACCCCGCGAGACCGGAGCTTTTGTGTGAACATATACCGTCGCTTCTTTCTTCCACGGCGGGTCAAACCACTAGAGTGGTTAGAGAGAGACACACCGTACCATAAACCACAGGTTCACGTAGGTCCAATTCCCACAACGGATGATATGTCAACAGGAAAGTGTAGCGTTGAAGTGCCTTTAAGCACGGCGCTAAACCCTACAGCCTGTTTACTCAAAGTAGGTCACCCTGGATAATTGCAAACGTAAATTGCCATTACCTTAGGGGGCAGGGCTGGCCGGAGGCGGATTCATGGGCTTGTGAAAGTGCATCGCTGTTGCTGGACAAAATCGGAAATGTATAACGGCAACAATTAAAAGCACAAAAAAAGGTTCCAGGGCTCAAGCATTGAACACATGAATTAGCAGAATTACCACATACTGTACCAAGACAAAAACATTAAGTCGACAAGTAAACACCAAGATGCAGCGCATTGTGCACTTGTAGATCTGCTATTTTCAAAAGATTATTATACATTTCATAACTTGAAATGGGACATTCTGCATAATGAGTACTTTTACTTTTCGTACTTTAAGAATTTTTTTAAGCGAAAACTTTTGTACTTTTACTCAAGTACATATTTAATTCTGCACTTTTACTTGTAACAGAGTATTTCTAGTTTGCAGTATTGATTCTTTGACCTAAGTAAAAATCACACCCGTGTGAACTGAGTGGTGCAACTCCCCTCCCCCCCCCCCCCCCCCCCTCCTCTCTCTCTCTTATTAGCAGGCAACAGTACACCACTATCTCTCTCTCTGTTTCTGCACAACAGCGCCCCTACTGGTACTAATAGTCATACTCGTGCTCATACATAGGTGAACACATACATAGGTGAACACATAGGCGGACACGGACATTGCTGTTCCTTGGAGTGGTTGCACCACTCAAAAACGAGAGTACTGCGTGTGTGCACGGTCAGAGTCTGACTACTGAGGTTTGTTACTGTGTGTGTGAACCTAGCCTCAGCTGCAGTATTATAAACCATCTCCCTCCCTCCCTACCAGCCACCATTACACTCAGCAGAGTCCTTCCACTGCCACCCAGTCCCTCTGACGCTGTGCAATCAACAGCCGCCGCCGACTTTATGAACTACATGTATGCTCACTCAGGGATGGCCATCATTTTCTGGGTAATTTTCTCCCTCGCTGCCGGCGAGTCAGACAAAACACAGCCATGCGTGCACAGTGCACGCGCTCACATGCGTGTGCACTACGCACACGCTCACAGGCGTGTGCGTGTGCAGGACTTGATTTGCTGGGGAGGAGAGTAGAGGGGGGTGGGGGAGTTCAGTCATTTTTATTGCCGGTGGGGATGTGTTTTTTTTTTCATCCCTGCTTCTGTTCAGACTGAATTAAATACATGTATGCATTGCAGACGTGTCTGATATGTATGAGGCTGATGGATGATAACGCCATCTGACAATTTAATTAAAAATGTACAGTATAGTTAAATCTAAGACATAGCAGATCTACAAACTAAACCGCAAAATACAAATGAAACCCTGCACCTGTGTGACAGTGACAGAGAGAGAGAGAGAGAGAGTTTGGAAGGTGAGTCGGTAATATTAACATACTGAACAGTTTACAGTATTATGTGAAACCAAAGAGTCTGAGGGCCGTCATTTGAGCTGGAATAAGAACACCATGTCGTAGTATACAATTACTCTTCTCT
>NC_139711.1:35586960-35604460 GCF_964188405.1 Protomyctophum parallelum | reverse complement strand
TTTATGTGGAGGAACAGCACACAAGTGAAGTCCCATTAGTGGGCTGTGCACAGGTAGGTCCATACCTGTGTGTGTGTGTGTGTGTGTGTGTGTGTGTGTGTGTGTGTGTGTGTGTGTGTGTGTGTGTGTGTGTGTGTGTGTGTGTGTGTGTGTGTGTGTGTGTGTGTGTGTGTGTGTGTGTGTGTGTGTGTGTGTGTGTGTGTGTGTGGAAACAAAGTTCTAATTAAAGCTTTACATTTGGCTGCCAACCTCCTGGTGCTGATATTGGCTCAGGTACTGCCAACACTGCACACATCGCGTTTGATATACTGTCTAATATAGCTAACGCACACAGGCATGTGCGTACGCGAGTGTGCGCGCGCGCACACACACACACACACACACACACACACACACACAGAGAGAGAGAACAAAAATGCACACATCATTACTGCACCAAAAAATGTACTTATTAGTTCCTTCCTTGGCCAACCTGTGTATGCACCCTGTTGGACGAGCAGTTACTTGCCGTGTAGAGAGGATGAGATGGAAGGAGGTCATGAGAGGGCAATATGGAGAGGGATTCATACTCAGGATGATGTATAAAACATATGTGACTCTTTTTCATACAGAGACGGTCATGTTGGCAACTGGCAAGACTTTTCTTTAATCCAAAATGAGTTAATAGCACAGGCAGACTCTTCACATATAGAGCATGTCTGAAATAAAACAAATAATAATAATAATAAAGGCTTAAACATGTAGCTAGGTGTGATGTTATAGAGTCCACAGAAGTGAACCTTTCAAGCCTGTTTTCTGCAAGCCATTACTCTAGATACGCCATATCTTTTGGGTCAAACTGAACAACCACTATATGTCAATTTGAAGCTATGATTCGCTGCTTTCACATGACATTAAAAATATGTCACATGAAAAGACACTGTCACATATAGTGCTGGTTTAGGGCATATAGATCTATATATAAGAAAGGCTATAGATGGTGCAAGGCAGAGTCTACAGCGCAGTTCGCCGGCAGCCATCTTGCAACAGTCAACCTTTCTGGTACATTCTATGGTATAGCTGGTGATCTGCTCTAACAAAAAATACTCTTAACTCGCTGAAATCAACGTGGCTATGATTCAGGATGCTTATCTGCTTAATGTTATTTTTATGAAAGTATGCAATATCATAACTACACCTTTTACCGTACAGATTTTTTGTTACACTCACTACTTTAGAGCAAACACATGCCCCACCAGTTATTAAATATCCACTGTACCTGTTGTCAGAGTGCAGTACCCATTAACGTGAGGCCATGCAGTCTATGAAAGTACTGCAGTATATGGAACCACTGGCCTAAAGGCTACAGCACCCTTTATCATAGTAATTGGAGCATTACGGATCTCCATACAGTATATGGCCATTAAAAGGATGTACAGACAGACAGATTGTAGATATGGAAAAAGAAAGAAAAACAGGTGCCCTTCCTCTGGAAACTGCCCTTGGTTAAGGCAGTGGTTGCTCAGCATAAACCAACTAAGTGGAAAAAGCTGACGCATTTTGTCAAACTGCCTTCTTCAGAAACACGAAAAGTGTCAGAAGAAATTGCATCTGAGCCAGTGTGGCAGCTTTTATTTTCCGCTTTTTTAGTTTGAGTTAAGAATATAGATATGTTTTTATCTGACCAACTCACCGCTCGGTGCCACACACACACACACACACACACACACACACTGTGGCTACTGTGGAGACGAGAGACAGAAGCAGAGCGTGACACTGGGGAATGAGAGGAGAATGTAAAAAAAAAGAAGAGGCGAGGAGGAGAGGCCATGGAGGTTGGCATGAGTCAGGGGCTCAGGAAAGGACAAATGTTGGGGATAGATGGAGGGTCAAGGCCCCTGGCCCAGATTGGCCCCCTCCAGAAGCCACATAACGGAGGAGCAGTGCAGGGGACAGGGGGAATCAAAGGAGAGGAGGAGGAGGAGGAGGAGGAGGAGGAGGAGGAGGGGAGATAGGGAATGGAGTGTGTGCACAGCAGGCTAATCTGTCGCTATTAGCCGACTCCATCTCACTATGTTGTGTACTGTAAGGATTAGCGTCTGTTTGTCCCCGTTGCCTTGTTTTTGTTTTAGATCCATTCCGGCAGGTCAGTAGAGGGGAGTATATTAGCCCCGGTGGCCTGGCGGGCAGCTCCCGACACTGGCTACAGCGACTGAACCGCTGGCCCCGCTTGCCGCAGCTCAGCTAGCGCTGCCGCCGCGCTGCGTGGCGCGTGGCTCTGAATAGCCAATGAAGGACGGCCTCCTAGGCCACAGGTTTACAGGTTCTCCCCTCAATTAACCTCCTGGCAACGCGTGCAGATTTCACAGGACTGTCATGGGATGTGATGGGCACACATGCGTATACGCACATACAGTACATGCACACGCACGCACGCACGCACGCACGCTCCCACCCACGCACGCACACGCACACACACATGCACAGTTTGCACGCGCACACACGTGCATGCACATTTCAGCAGATAACAGGAGCATTGATATGCAAGATACGAAACATACACACATACAAGCGAAGAAGGTCAGGTCCTAGGCAGCTGCTCATAATTCAAAGCACACAGACACACATGCACCCACACGACTATACGCACGCACACACGCAGCCACCCACCCACCCATCCACACAAAAGGTGTGTGCACTCTATAACACACAGCCTTGAAAGGATGCTGTATTTACAATGCCAGTCACATAGACTGAGATAAAATAACACATAGTGGCGTACATGGGTCATCGGTGCTTCTAATGCGTTGCACACACAGAAACAACGCAGTGCTTATGGTGTTTGTTGTGATGCCAGACGCAGCCTGGGTCTGTCCCTGGACATGAAATATCACTCTCACTTATACATCTGAATTTCTACCATGTTGACAGCACAGACCACACATATTCACAGGAAAATCCCCAGAGTGGATTCAACTCAGACATTGCAAAAAGTGGACCCGTAGGCTGTGTGTATATATTATACTCACACCGACACACTAAACATAATTATAGCATCGCGCACACACACAGACGCGCGCGCAGACATTCAGCATGACCAAGAAAGACAAACTTTAGTTCTAGCTTTCATGCAATTTCCGAAGTGTAATGCATCATCCACGCTATATTGAATTTGTTGTACACTCATAAATACAACGCCGCGGCTCTATGCAAAGCAGTGAGCGGTTGCATGTGTTATCTCCCCACGCCTGCTTATTGTGCTGATGGTGGTGTAAGGCAGCGGGCAGCAGACCGTGTAGCTTTTGAGACGGGCAGACAAGTAAAGCTGGCGGAGGTGTGTGGTTCTTACAAGGATGTAGAGGGGACTATGGGGAGTGTGTGTGTGTGTGTGTGTGTATGGGGGGTGGAGTGGGAGAGGTGCATGTTGTTTGTTGGTATTAAGCAGACCCAGACAGACGAAACGGCTATTCTCTTGGAGCCCTCTCATCGCGACGGGGAACCCCCAGCATGCCATGGAGCCGGCTAATCGGGCCAATCAGAAGCACACATTTGACGCCACTCTGCCTTTTACTGCCTGACTGAAGAGCCTGGGCTGAGAAATGGTACATTCAGTCCAATAATTCCCTTCACATCGCATCACAGCACCAACTTTGCTGGAGAGCATGCGGGGGGGACGACGTGCGTGTGTGCGTGCGTTCGATTGCACCCACTTGTGTGTTTATGTGAATGTAAGAGCGTGCGTGTGTGTATGCATGTGTAGCATGTGTGCCTGTATGTGTGTAGTATGTGTATTATGTGTGTAGTAGTGCGTGTAGTATGTGTGCATGTGTAGTGTGTATGCATGTGCAGTATGTGTGTGTAGCATCTATGCATGTGGATGCCTGCTTGCGTGTGTGCCCGTATGAACAATTAAGGCTGCAGGCATGTTTATGTGTCCGCGTCTGCATGCAACCCCCACCCCCTGTTTTTGTTTTATTTTCGGGAGGAGGTCCTCGCCAGCCTCAGGGCGGATCTTCTTCTGCCCCAGTTACAATGGTCAGCCTGCCACGACAGACAGCTCCACACCCCATCCCCCCCTCCCTTCCTCCCGGCCACGAGTGGACCCGTGCACCAGTACCAGCACTAGCTGTCCTCGGGCTCAGCTCTCCACGGATCACTTCCTGTCCATTTCCTGCTGCCCTGTGACCTGTCTTGACTGACTCGAGATCTCCCCTCAAGGAACCTCATGGCCACAAAGACGAAAAGAAAACAAGAAAAGGACGGGTTTTTTTTCCTTTTCTTCCTCCCCGCGGTGCAGCGAGATTGGCATATCTTAGTCAGACCTCAAAGGAGCCCAAGCATGGGAGAGATGGCGAAGGGTAAATGGAGGATGGCAGAATTATAGCTAATATATGCTCCGTCGTACAATGGCGTTGCGCGGCAAAAAATAGCCAAGCTCGCCGTGTCTTATTGAGGATGTGACACATTGTGAGCTTATATTCTTATCGGCCATTCTCGGCGTGCGCCACCGTCTATGGCAGATTATAAATCAGGCTTTAGAGGGACACCAGGGGACAGACGTCACTGGGTATAGGGTATAAGGTGGTGGAAACGGAGACGAGAATAGAGCCATTCCACAGTATTTTCACCATATAGAGAAGCGGCTTATCACACTGTGGTCAGTTATGAGGGACACACACCAATGTCAGGAGAAGAGTGACAACTAATTCTAGTATAACATATACCCACCACCTGTACTGTAGTACTCTACATAGGCATGCACCCCTTTTTCAAAAATGTATCTCGTCTTTTTATGAAAGTACTTTGCGTAACCCTACCATGGTACAGAGAGAGCAACCACACTGTATTGTATGCTCCGTCAATGAGAGAGTGAGACAATAAAGATTATAGCGTCCATGTGTTGTCACAACTTAAATATGGTGGCAACATTCCCCGTAACCACCGACCGGTAAAGCACCACGCTGACATTCTGCGACAACATTTGTATTAAAACCTGTTTGTTTTTCACAGCATATATATTTGCTGTATTTGATGCTGCTTATATCAAACACTCTCTTGAAAGACGGAGATGTTCGGCGAAGGCTAAGCGTTATGCTGTCTGTGCCGTATTTTATTTTCTCTCGCTCTCCAATGGCTTGACAGAAACTCTTAACAAGGACAGACGGTGAGCCTGTCTGGTGTGTGTGGTGGACAGTGCAGAGGGACAGTCAGTCGCTGTGTTCTCACAGCTGAGAGACTTCCCCATGTTGCTACAAGAAGAAGCTTCCATTCAAGCAGTGGGAGGCCGCGGCGCCCCGCGGGTTAGTTAACGTTAAGACTATAGCCGTGTTGCTAATTAGCAAAAAAAACCCAGTGGCTGTCAGGCAACACAGTGTAGGCCTCTAGCACGAGAGCCATAGCACTGACAGGGCAGATCTCTGTCCCTCTGTGATGGCCAGCCACCACTGTCACTTCCCCTCACTCCCACTGTTCCCACTGTCACTCATAAGATGTGACATCCCCTACTTTTATAGGGCTGCAGCCCTTTCTCTGCCAGTCTCTCTCTGTGTCTCATCCACATGGCCGTATAGCTGGAGCTGGTGGATAAGCTGCTGCAAGCTTAGGCACAGTACACGTACACAGTACACAGTACACGGTGCACGGTACACAGTGTACACGGTACACGTTGTTCTGTGAAAGATAATGGCAAAAATAGTTTTGGGAGCATTTCGGAGGGTTTGAATCAAAGCACTACAATGATATGGTTTTATTGGTATTGGTGGCTTTAGTGGGAACTTTTGATGACATATAGATCATAGATGAGGGTAATGTTAACAGTATGTGTCCTGAATTACAAAATGAGCTACTGTACAGTATACACAGGACCATCATACTCTGAATATTCAATACTCATCATCCCTTCCATTTCCAGAGCTCCCCCGCCCCTCTCCGTCACCGTCAGTCTATCCATTTTACCATTGTCATTTGGAAGCAGATATATCTTCTTAAATCTTCTACATGGGGCTTGAGTCTCTCTCTCTCTCTCTCTCTCTCTCTCTCTCTCTCTCTTGCGCAGTCATTTTATCCCCATTTCTCTTCCTGAATTGCTCCCTTGGATGCTGCTTGGCTGCATCCAAGGGATGCCTCTCCCCCTCTCTGGCCTCTCATCATTGGCCTCTATGCTAGCCTTATCTCCCACCCCCCTCCTCCACTCTCCCCTCTTATAGTATCTCCTTTGTAAATGAAACGTCGCCCTGCCCTACATTTGCATGGGTGGGAGCCAAGGCGCTTGGCTCGGGGATATATGGCTGTAAGAGAAGAGGAAGAATCTCATTTCCATGTATAACGAAGGCCTTTCTTGAGGGAGAGGAGAGGAAGAAACACATGGAAATGGATTTATTTATGTATGTGTATGTTTTGTCTGAGATTTCCCGAAGCGGTTCAAGTCAATCCAGGAAGCCAATTATGCATTGGATTGCGAGCATGAGAGGGATTCATTTATTTATTTATTTAGTTTTAAAGCTCGCTGCATCGCTATCCCCCTGCCTCTAAGGGGCAAACAGAGAATGAAAGCATTGAAACGCTTCCATGCCTGCACATGCAACTTCAAATGAAGAGGTTAAGGCTATTCCAGACTCATCATTTCTTTATGTCGTTTCTGTTGTTATCAACTAACAGCCTTTCATCTTTTTGTTCCTCGCTTGCTCATTCCCGCTTTCCAAGTTGCGCTCAAGGTCCATTTTAGAGTTGAGCTCCAGGCGAGAACTCTAACTGCGCCAACTATTGTCTTGCTCTTTTCTCATGGTGTGATGTCAGAGAGACTTGGCAGCATCGTGACTCACAAATGGCCGGAGCGAGAGACACGTTCAGAGGTCTGACGCCTGAGGGGCGTGACCATATATGGAGGCATGCTGTCACAAGGTGTGACCATATATGGAGGTGTGATGTTTGTTTGTTTTTTTTAATCAAAAATGAGTATGAAGGCCAAAAGCAGAACATCGGGAGTAAAGGCATCTCGCATCCATAATTGTTATTTCCCCCTTTTCGAATCTATGATGCAAGAGCAGCTGTTACCACGAGAGGAATTGGCGAGAGTCGAATTATGAGTCAGACTTTCTGAAGCCTTTTACGTTTTTTTCCTATACTTCACCTCAACTATTGAGAGGCATATAGTTGTCAGCCTGACACACAGATTTGGGGACAGGAACCAAAAGTGCTAATTCACTGTGGATCGTAGGAGTAGGAGACAGCTGGGAAGGAATTACTGTCCATCCTCTATTCAGTTTCCTATGCTCTATATTTCACTGGTTTATACTGCTGCAAGTCAAACGTTTATGAGAGCATTTAGAAAATAACACACACACACACACACATTTGAATTATTTTATTTGGTCCACACTTTAAAAGGAAAATGCATAAGGACACAAACAGTATGGGTGCAGTTATGTTACAATCACAAGCCTATGACACATGTTTGGAATCATGATACAGCATGCAAGAATGTCACTCAGCAGCGTCTCTGATAGCCATATTCGTTCACACAACGGTGCTCAGGACTAGGCTTAGTCTCATATGGTGGCATAGACAGTACAACAGGGACAGTACAACACCTCGCAAGTCCTTCTGCCTCATCCTATGGACACTCCAAGCTGTCGAGAGTTCGAAACGCTCCCACAAACGCTCCCACGCTGTGGGAATGTCCCAGGCTGGACCATCAGAGAGAAAGGAGCCGTCTCTCTCACACCGCCGCCCGGTGACAACACGCAGCCTCCGCTTGCCGTAGGGAAGTTGCCGACTCACCGGGTCTCTCCCGGTGACGCTGCACCCCCCATACTCCCTAGCCGCTCTCATGGGCCTGAAAGTCCACACACCGCTGCCCCGATGGCGGACCGACACACCGCGGGGAAGTCACCGGGTCCACTGCCTCTCCTCCCGGCACCTGTTGTTCACGGGAGGGACCAACAGGCAGCGTGGCGCCGGTAGTAGACTACGTCGCTGGGTACATCTTGACGTGATATCCTGACACACAGCCACCGCCACAGGAGTTGCAAAAGTTCCAAAAGCTGTACCCACTACATTAACGATCGTAGTTAGAACGGGTGCGGTTGTTAGATGTTAAAGAACAAGCAAAGTTGGCATCCACCGGCGTTTCCACCGTGCCGCCATTGCTGCGCGTGCGCACACACACACACACACACACACACACACACACACACACACACAGACAGACAGACAGACAGACAGACAGACAGACAGACAGACAGACAGACAGACAGACAGACAGACAGACAGACAGACAGACAGACAGACAGACAGACAGACAGACACTCACACAGCACTTTATTCCTAAAGTATACTACTGTATATGGGTAATCAAATAGTGAGTAGTTACAAAAAGTATTTAAGAGCAAAAACACCATCAAGTTGTCAGTCAACATATGTTTAGTTGGTTAATTGAACCTCCCAAGACACTTCATTATGTATTGTTAAGTGCCAGCAGTCAACTCTCAGTTTCCAGTGTAAGACTTAAGAGCTTCCAGGAGGCAGATCTGATGGCTAATTACGGCTGGGGCGATAATAAATCAGTCACAATCAAGTCATAAACATGAAGGGGTCCTTCATGCATCATTATGGCTTTATGGCTATATGTGTGTGCCTGTGAATTCGCTTTGACATCCTTGGCGCTTTGCATGCAAAATCGTTCCATTATCCCCACCCTGTAAATTGCTCACGTGATACTAGTACTCTAACACAGCTCAGCCCCACACTCTGCCGCGCCGGGCGGGCCGGCAGGCGGGCGGGCGGGAAGGGGGGGGGGGGGGGGGCAGGCGGGTGGGGGGGGCACACCAAGGATAATTTCACACCCATTCTAGTCGTTTGGTCTGACTCCACTTCCTCGGCCGGTAATCTCCGTAACTAACAAGCATGGAGGTGACTCAAACAGCCCCACAATGTCACCGTGTGCACACGGCAATTAGGCCCACCGCCTTCACCGAGGATGAGTTCAGAGTGGAGTCCCTAATAACCCACTGGGTATACTGTACGACTCAGTGGTGGAAAACATACTCATGGTTATTTTTTACTTAAGTAAAAGTATTGATACTGCAATGTAGAAATACTCTGAAGTAGAAGTCCGTAATAACAAATGTAGTCCGTAATTCAAAAGTACAAAAGTATTGGTATCAGAATGTACTTGGAATGTATAGAATGTATATAGGAGCTGGGCATTACATTTAGTTTGACTCATTTCCACAGATGAATAATGTGAAAATATCCGATGGCGTTGTGAGCTGATCGGCTACAGTATTTTCAATGATTTTGCTTCTTTTTTCATTTCCCCCCGGAAATCATGTGGACCCACCCACAGGTTGAGAACCACCATAAAAATAACAACTTAGCTGGGGACCCCCCGGAACACCCTCAACGACCCCTCGGGGTCCCCAAACTCACTGCCGTAGATTATTACAAAACTGTTTTATAGTTGGATGATGGATGGGCCTTAATAATAATAATAATAAACTTTATTTATATAGCAACTTTCATGACAGCATCGCAATGTGCTTTACAAGGCAGAGAACAAACAAGAAAAGATAAATATATATATATACACTGTACATATCAGTAAAACAAACGGAAACAGAATAACTTTGAGGCAATTAAACAATAGCTAACGGCATAGAACTGGCAGCAAATCATTGTCATGACAGCCATGTTGACTTCCTTGGTTGTCTCTCTTTTTAGCAGAGTGTGGAGGAATCAACATAGCGTGATTCTGGACGGCATACAAAGACACCAGTATTATAATGACTGAGGTAGCTGTTCCCTGTAAGCACCCAGATGGCCTGCTGAAAAGGACTTACGAGCTCTGTCTCTCCTGCAGTGATACGCCTCCCCCAGAGTTTTGCGTGCATGCGTGTGTGTGCGTGTGCAAGTGCGTGCATGCAGGCATGTGTCAAGTGTAGACCTTGTGGATGTGCGTGTTGGTTTCTTTGTGAACGAGTGTGTCCTAGCTGTTTCAGCGCACTAGACCTGGGGAGAGGGAGGCTGCCTGCAGTTCTACTGTAGCACAGAACGCAGAGTTTCTATCTAAAGTATACTGTACTGCTCCTACTGTACCAAGGCTATACCTGTAATATTTTATCTACATTAGCATGGGAATGCACAGCAAGCCAATAAAGGCATGATGGAGGGGAGGAGAGGAGAGGAGAGGAGAGGAGAGGAGAGGAGAGGAGAGGAGAGGAGAGGAGAGGAGAGGAGAGGAGAGGAGAGGAGAGATAACAGCATGCCGAGGAGAAGACGTGTGTAACAGAGAGCAATATCCTTTAATTTTGCGAAAATGATTAATATCTCATGATGTTACGGTAAAACTATATATAAATGTGTATTCGTGACCATGTTTAAAATGATAAGCTCCTTATAATTAACTTTGACATCCATGTCCTGAAACAGTGCAGGCTTACTGGCATGCCCCTGACAAAATCTCATTCTCATAGGATTCGCCTGCGGATTTATATCCAAACCATGTACTTTCACATCACTGATCCAAGCGTCTGTTTTGTGTTTGTGTTTGTTAGCCTGTCACGATGTCAGCCGAGTTGAAATTGTCACATGTGGTTGTCTCAACAACTTGACATCTGACAATAAAATATTCATACTTCTTCAAAAAGGAGAGAAAACAAGGTTTACAACAACATAGAGAAACAAGGGAGGGATGTAGGTTGTAGCGGAACATTTCCTCTACAGCAGCAGCACGCCATGGGGCAGAAAGAGTACATCTGACATTCACATTTTAATTAATATGTTGTTGTTGCATTTTAATTGTTGCTCAAGGTCCACATCATCCATTTTCAACCTATCTTCATATAATTGGTCCTTTTCACTAATATAATGCTCATAATAAGATACAAGACACAATCTACTCACTCATTGATTGGTGTCATTTGGTGGTGGGCTGTGGATAGTTCAGAACATTGTCTATACCAATACCATCATCAATGGACAGTTCAGAACACTGTCTACCAATACCATCATCAATGGACAGTTCAGAACACTGTCTACCAATACCATCATCAATGGGGGTTGAAACGCTACTCTTTTTTTCTTGTTCTTGTTCAGTTACCATGCTGAAATAGAAGCCATCTTGCATCTTGTTTGAAAAAATGACCAAACCCTGTCTAACAATGATGTCACTGGTAGGTTTCTGAACTGTCCACAGCCTTCCTCTGAGACACAGACTGTCACTGAATAGACATAATTGGTGCAATCTTCTAATGAGCGATAGTGAGGACGTTTTAAAATGTCACCATAGCAATTTTTACATTGTGGCTATCCCTGCTGTTTACAGGAAGCAAATGTGCATTAATACTTGTATTGCTAACATTTAAAGAGACAGCTAATGCAATTTATCTATAGCGTGACATGGCCAGTAAGAAGTGGATAGACCTGCTGTGTTTGTAGTGCTGTGGTGTTGAAGGCTGATGTGGAGAGAGAGCAAAACAGCAGGCCACAACCCTAACTGACAACTTCCCATATGTAGAGAGAGACATTGTACACTTCAATTGAGCTCAAAGTGCATCTCATTTCATTGTTGTCCCTCCTGAAGAACATGTCTGCCACAATACATTGTATGTGTAATATGCCAGAGGCTGTATTAGATTTAGCTGGCATCAGCCTTATTTGTTCACTTGCTACCAACATTGTCGTACGTGTGTGAATATCGGCACTTAATCCACTCAGCGTGCACATCCTAGATAAAGTTCCAATCTCTATCTCGCTTATCTTGCAGAAGATAAAACACACGAAGAGACCAAATCTATATTAGATGTAGCGACAAAGCGCATTTTAAATGAAGAAGTGTTTCTTCATTTCAAATAATAATAGGTTATGTAGAGCGTGAAATGCTTCAAATGCTGTGTGCAGTGTGAATGGAAAAGCAAAGTGTGTGTGTGTGTGTGTGGGGTTGACCGAACACGTGTGTGTGTGTGCGCGTGTGTGGTTGCCCGAACATATATCCGAGTGCGTGCATGCGTGCGTGCATGCGTTAGCGTGTGTGTGTGTGTGTGTGTGTGTGTGTGTGTGTGTGTGTGTGTGTGTGTGTGTGTGTGTGTGTGTGTGTGTGTGTGTGTGTACGCATTTGGGGGAGCATTATAATAGAGAGATCCACCGTTCTTTGTTCCACTGTGTTCCAACCGAATAAGTAATGTATCTAAATGAGGAGAAGAAGGTTGTTGAGGGACAAAGCTGAATACCATTTTCTGCATGGTTACACATATACAGAAGGAAGGGCGGTGACATGTACTGGGCCAAGTGTTTGAGTATGAAGGCATCGGTGACCACACTGAAGGTGAAACGCAACCTGGCTGGCCAATCACAAACTCCATTGAAACGGCTGACCTCTGGTTTTTTTCTTGTTGTTTTTTTCACCTTCCCTCTCCGTGATCCCGCTGGTTCACTGCAGGCCCAGATTTCGTTGCAGACGGACCTGCGAGCCATGCGTTGTTTCGGGGACACTCCATGTCATCATTAATTAAAGGAAGTTCACTTTGACAAATCCTCGGGAAGACACGTTTACATGAGTGTAATTTCTTTCCCCCGCCGTGTGAGATAATAAATGCAAATTACTGATGATGTGATTTTTGTATCATTTCAGTCTTTGGTTGACTGTGCGTGCATGTGCATTCGTCCGTGTATATGGCACACAATGTTAAATTTTTGGTCTCATGACATGCTATTTATCAAACTTTTAAAGGCTTCATCATTGTCCGTCAAACGTGTATTAAAAGGTTTTAACAGAAAAATCCACTTAAGATTTTTCAGCTGCAATGAAAAAGCTATTTGTGCTAATCTTCCTTATTTACTCTGCATCTACGGAGCTGTCCGTGGTTTTGATCAGAACACTGATGTTCTGTCCCAATTTCATCATGCATCTCGTTTAGAATATTAACTCTTCTAAAGCATCAGTTTTACGACAGCAATGTATAGTAAAGGAAGATTTCACCTCCTGGTTTTGGGGGTAAAATCTCCCTCATCTGCTTGGCACTATAACGCCTTTATTCTGAAAAGATTCCCCGGCACCCAAAATGTTAAATTCTAACTAGCCAGCTACTCAAAACAAGAAATTGCACACTGTGACAGCTAGGTTGAATTCCCCAACTCTTTTCTCATGTAAAGTTCAAATTCTTTATCTGGAGATAAAGTCCCATGGCGCCATGACGAAATATGAGATATGTTGAAGCAGTGACTCCATGAAACCCAGCCATTTACCTTTTGTTGTGGAAGCAGCTGATGGATTGGCAGTCAGATATTATTGTGTGAGGACCGTGCGGTGAAAGGACCACCTTCTCCGCCAGCCCATTCCAGGTGTCGGCCCTTTGACATGATTAGTTGCCACTCCCTCCCTCTCGGATTTACAGAGTCTGTCAGGAAAACCAATCCCGGGCAGGCGTTATGTCTTAATGGAGCACGATGGAGAAGTGACATTGGGCTAGATTGCTGCAATATGTTTTTGTTCGCTTTCTTTTACTTCACCTTACCCTTTCTTCCCCGTGCACTTCCTCCTCCTCCTCTTTTTTCCTTGTTCCTTGTCATTCCTCTGTTCTTTTGGATCTAGTTCACCCTTCTCCTCCTCCTACGATCAATTCCTCACAGTTCCTTTCTTTTTCTTAGTTGTTTTGTTTTTGTGTGTGTGTGTGTGTGTGTGTGTGTGTGTGTGTGTGTGTGTCTGTGTCTGTGTCTGTGTCTGTGTCTGTGTCTGTGTCTGTGTCTGTGCGTGTGCGTGTGCGTGTGCGCTGTGATGAAGTGATCTGACATGATGGTTTATAGGTTCAGGGGCAGGGCACAACACGGCCCTAACATCTAGAGCCAATTTTTAATTAAGATGTAATGAAGCGTTTTGGTTGTTTGTCATGCTGCTTTATTTCTGTGAGTAAATTGTGGCACCTGAGAGTGTGAGAGCGAGGGATAGCATGTGCGTGAGAGAGAGAGAGAGAGAGAGAGAGAGAGAGAGAGAGAGAGAGAGAGAGAGAGAGAGAGAGAGAGAGAGAGAGAGAGAGAGAGAGAGAGAGAGAGAGAGAGAGAGAGAGAGAGAGAGAGAGAGAGAGAGAGAGAGAGAGAGAGAGAGAGTATCATGGTCTGTCTACTCCTTACAGTATATATGAATAGAGACGGCACCCGAGGTCCCCTCCCATCCTCTTGCATTAAGTTGCTCAAAAGCGGATGAGGCGATTTCACTCCTCCTTCCGGGTAGGAACAGAGTGCATTCTGACACATGAACGCGCTGACTATCATTGCACGCGTTCACGTGCGTTCACGTATGAAACGGCGTTCACGTGTCATCGTGAACGTGCGCAATGATAGTCGGTGGACAGCGTGTTCATGTGTTTGGGTCCAAACTGCAATATCAAATTCGGCCACTATATGTCCATTTCGCCTCAGGGTTTCCTCCGGGTGCCGTCTCTATTCATATATACTCTAAAGGTCTCCCCACAGACCGTGTCTCCATGTTGGCCACTCCCATACTCACCTCCACCACACTACAGACCTGTACACCTGTCTCCATACTCACCTCCACCACACTACAGACCTGTACACCTGTCTCCACCACACTACAGACCTGTACACCTGTCTCCACCACACTACAGACCTGTACACCTGTCTCCATACTCACCTCCACCACACTACAGACCTGTACACCTGTCTCCACCACACTACAGACCTGTACACCTGTCTCCACCACACTACAGACCTGTACACCTGTCTCCATACTCACCTCCACCACACTACAGACCTGTACACCTGTCTCCATACTCACCTCCACCACACTACAGACCTGTACACCTGTCTCCATACTCACCTCCACCACACTACAGACCTGTACACCTGTCTCCATACTCACCTCCACCACACTACAGACCTGTACACCTGTCCCATACTCACCTCCACCACACTACAGACCTGTACACCTGTCTCCATACTCACCTCCACCACACTACAGACCTGTACACCTGTCTCCATACTCACCTCCACCACACTACAGACCTGTACACCTGTCCCATACTCACCTCCACCACACTACAGACCTGTACACCTGTCCCATACTCACCTCCACCACACTACAGACCTGTACACCTGTCCCATACTCACCTCCACCACACTACAGACCTGTACACCTGTCCCATACTCACCTCCACCACACTACAGACCTGTACACCTGTCTCCCATACTCACCTCCACCACACTACAGACCTGTACACCTGTCCCATACTCACCTCCACCACACTACAGACCTGTACACCTGTCTCCATGTTGGCCACTCCCATACTCACCTCCACCACACTACAGACCTGTACACCTGTCTCCATACTCACCTCCACCACACTACAGACCTGTACACCTGTCTCCAACTGCCTCATCAGCCCAACAGTTCCCTACTCATTACACACCTGTGCCAACTTACCCAATCAAGCCACCACCTATACAACTGGAGAGAGAGAATGCTTCAGGAACTCACCAGCACTGCACTACAATTTACACACACACACACACACACACACACACACACACACACACAAGAAGAACAGAGATCGCCGCTGTTTTGAAACACATCTGACTGAATCCAATGCGGTGTGGCAGTGCAGCCCCAGGTTGTCCTCTGGGGAGCTCGCCGACACACTGACTTAAGCGCTCTGAAGGCGCAGGGACCGCTATGCCAAGTGAATCGCATCCGAGCGGCCTAAACAAAAGGCCAACGGTGGCCTGTGCCATGGTTTATAGCTGGGAGTCAAGAAGAGTGACTCTGGGGCTGTTTGTTTGACGGTGATGGATACCGTTTCTCATTGAAGGGACACGACTGCGGGGCTCTCCCTCTCCGGTCGCGGCCGCTCTCGCGCCGGGGGCTCGTGGGCGAGTGCCACTCAGCGGCGCCGGCTCCTATTGAGAGAAATGACACGGGGCCGGGGAGGTGGTGTCGGGGGAGGGGGAGCGACACGCGGCGCCGCCGAGCACCTGTCATCCATGAGCAATGGCAACGACAGAGCCAGGAGATATGGCGCTGTCTCCCCCTCAACTATTGCTCTCTCTCTCTCCCTCTTACTCTCTCTCTCTCTCTCTCTCTCTCTCTGTTGGTCTTCCTGTGCAGTGTCTTAACTTTTTGTCTCAGTGTCTCTTGCTGTCTCTCCCCGTGTTGCTCCCCTGCAATTCTCTCCATCTGTTAGCTGTACTCTGTTCCCTCCATCCATCTGCTTGTATATAGCTCTATCGTTCTTTACCCTCTCTACGCTGTGTCGCCCCCATATGCCCTCTGTCTGTCTGTCTGTCTGTCTGTCTGTCTGTCTGTCTGTCTGTCTGTCTGTCTGTCTGTCTGTCTGTCTGTCTGTCTGTCTGTCTGTCTGTCTGTCTGTCTGTCTGTCTGTCTGTCTGCCTCCTTCTCTCGTCTGTCTTATGAATCTATTTATGACTTCACAGTTCTCTCACTCCTCCAATATGTATCTTCCTCAGCACACTGACACTCATGAGAGCACATTTATTTCCACGCACAAGTGTGTATACATACACACACACACACACACACACACACACACACACACACACACACATGCGCGAGCACATTTGTGCTCTTCATCAGTGAAGACCATCTGTATGGACATTACTCTGTGAGTGAGCTGGCAAGTGATGAGAGGGGGCTTATAGGGGGTGGTGTGCGTGCGTGCGTGCGTGCTGTAGGGGAGGCTTGTCAGATCAATACACTGTAGGAGCCCAGCAGTGACTTATGGTATAGATCAGCGGCACAGAGCTCCTGGTGCTGGGCTGATAACAGCAGCATCCTCACCCTGCCACTATAGAGCGTCGCAGTCCCGCCCCCTCGAGAGACCCGGAAAATAAATCGCCGTTCATTTTCCTCATAGGCATTTCTTAAAGTATGTATTTAAAGATGGTTACGCCGCGGACAAAGCCAACTCGGATCATGACAAATCATGACAATGAACACAATATTTTGGGCCGATCAAATCATTAGAAAGAAGAAAATAAAGGCAGGAGACAACACTATTTCTTTTGTTTTTCTTCTTATAAATTATTTGATCGGTACTTTAAGAAATGCCAATGGGAAAAATGCATTGCGATTCATTTCCTGGGCCACTCGTTGTTCTGAAAGGGGGAGGGACTGCGACGCTCTATAGCACATACATACACATCCATACATCTAGTGCTTGTGCTTGTGACAGTGCTTTTCAACCATTTTCATATCAACGGCCATTATTTATTCAGCATCTGAGCCACGGACCACCACTTGATGACATTTAGCCTCTCAGACCCAAAACGAAAGAATATTTTGTTGTTGTTTGATAAGATTTTGTCCACAATTCCAATCTGTATTGATGTGGTACCATACGGAGTGTGATAACAGGCAAGCGGTCAAAAATAACAATTCTTCTACGTTCTCTAATCGTGTTGACTTCTTGTAAATGAGTTAAAGATCTATTAGGGTCCATTTGATGACCAACTGTCCATCATTTAAGTTTAGCTGGGGACCACCCGGAACCCCCTC